>NW_027469115.1:657500-667500 GCF_051020765.1 Lasioglossum baleicum
GCCCAGCTTGCAGCTGCGTAGCAGATAATTGGTACGTACAGTCCTTTGTATAGTTTTTTCATAGTATTGCAGTTTAGACCCCAATGGGTTTTGGCGATTCTAGACAGTTGGTAGAAGACCTTTTTGCTTTTGTTTGTAATGTGGTTTATATGCGGAGTGATGTTGAAGCGGGGACCAAAGTGAACACCTAGATATCGGATTGATTTTGGCATTTTTATTGTGCTTGTTCCAACCCTAATTGTGGGGGGTCTGTTGACGTCAAGGAGGCCTTTTGTCAGGAGGATTTCGGACTTAGTTTTTGAGAGCTCTAATTTGTTCCTGGTGCACCATGCTGATATGATATCTGTTATGATTTTTTATTTTTCTTCTAGCTCCTTTCTGGTGTTACCAGAGATCGGGACGGCTAGGTCATCTGCATAGGCTGTTGCTTCGTAGCCACAGCGGTGTATTATGTTTAGCAGATCATCAAAGAGGAGATTCCAGAGATAGGGGGATAGGGGGCTGCCTTGGGGGCAGCCTTTGGTGACAGGCTTTGAGATTTCATTATTGTTGCAGGTGATTTTAACGGATCGGTTGGAGAGGAAGTTCTGTATGAGTCTGTAGAGATTGCTGGGGCATTGTCTGAGTTTTAGTTGTTGAAGGATTGCAGGCCACCAGACATTGTCAAAAGCACCGCTTATATCGAAGAGGAGGACGATGGAATATTTTTCTGGTCTATTTTCCGCTGAATTGCGCAACTGGAGGATTGCATGTTCGGTGGAGAGACCGGTTTTGAAGCCATGCTGGGATTTGGAAGCTAGGGGGTGATTGTTGAAGAGGTTGGAGAGGTTGTCGGCAATGAGTCTTTCGAGGGTTTTGCTGATGATCGGTAGAAGGCAGACAGGTCTGTATGATTTTGGGTCTGTTCTGGGTTTGTCCTCACTCTTAAGGAGGACTTTAATTATTCCGGACTTCCAGATGCTTGGGAATTTCCCGTGGGCGAGGCAGCTATTAAATAGTGTGGTAATTTCCCTATAGAGGAAGCGCCATGCCTGTTTCAGGATGACAACTTCTATCAGATCGTGGCCTGGGGCTTTGTTGTTTTTGAGACGGTTGATTACGCGCTGTGTTTCTTCTACTGTGAAAGGGGGGGCATTAGGTGTGTCCGGGATAGCGTTGGTATTCAGACGGATGTTGCTGTGGAGGATGGTTTCTGTTTCCGGGTTGTCATCTGGGATTAGGGAGTGGAGGAGGGTTCTACTCGTTTCTTCCCAGGAAATCGTTTGGGTTCCTGCAATGGAGATACTCTCGCGGGCTTCGTCTGGACGGATCTTTTTGGTTATTGATTTGTAGGGGATTCCCCATGGGTCTGCGTTTCCTTGCTTGGTGACGAAATCTCTCCAGCTTTGGAGTTTTAATTTTCGGATAGTAGCGGTATATTTGTTTCTAGCCTGCCTATATTTTATTTTGAGCGCGTCTTTATAAGTGGGATTGTTCTCTGTCTGGTATATTCTTTTGAGGTGCCGAACTTCTGTTCTGAGGGTGGTGAGTTGTGGGGTCCACCATGGGATTGACCGTGGGAATCTGGTTTTTTTCGGGATTGCTGTATCGGATGCTGAGAGGATTATGTTCTGTATGGTTTGGCTGAGGGTTTCTGGGTCGACTTCATATGGATCCTCCATTGAGGGCAGGTGTTTTATTCGGAGGGATGAAATGGACTTTTCGAATTTTTTCCAGTTTGCTCTTTTGATATTGTATCTCGAGAGTGAATTGTTGGGAATGATAGGCTGAGGGGAGTTGATGTTGAAGGTGATAAGGTTGTGGTCGCTGGTGGTACTATCTGCGTGTACTTTCCAGGAGGAGATTAGTTTGAAAGAACTGTTTGTAGCAAGGGTTAGATCGATGTTTGACTGACTGTGGGCGTTATTGAAAGTGGATGTATCAGAATATTCATTTATTATATGCAATTGAAACTGAGCAATAAAATCCTCCATTGCGTCTCCCCTCTCATCGTAGGAGTGATTGTACCATAGCGGAGATTTGGAATTACTATCTATTGTGATTATTAGATTCTGGTTACCTATTGTTTGGAGGATAGTTTCTAGGTGGTGGAGGTATGGTTGTATGTTGTCACTACATTGGAAGTACATGTTAACTAGGAAGAATTTTAGGTTTTGGACTGAGATTTCAATGCAAACACAGTGGGTATTGCAGAGGTTTTCTATCTTAAGGATTGTTAACAACGGGTTTCTTATTACTATTGCAGCTTTGATCTGTTCAGGGCCTGGGAGGTTAGAAAATCTTTTTCTATCTGAGATTATTTTAGAGGTTGCGTCGAAATTGCTGATGGCGTTTCGAAACGAGTAGGGTTCCTGGATTGCGAGAATATCTATTTCTTCCTCGGAAGCACTGATTTTCAGTTCTTCTAGAACTGCTCTAGAGTTTTGGGCGTTTATTTGAGCTAAACGGATGTGCGAGGATGGGAATTGATTGGGTCTACTTCCCATAGTCGATTTTAGATAGGTAGTTTTGCGTTGCGTGTTTGAAGGCGGGGCAGTCTTTGGAACGGGAGGAGTGGTCGTGGGGTTTGCCGAAGCGTTTGCAGTTTACGCAAGACGGCTCCTGGGAAATCGAGGGACAGTTTTTAAAGGAGTGACCGTCCTGGGCGCAGTGGCCGCAGGTGTCTATAGAGGCTCTGCAGTGTTTTGATACGTGGCCGAAATTTTGGCACTTGTAACATCTGCTTACTGCGGTGAAGTCTTGTATAAAGCAGGAGTGCCAGTGTATGAAAACACGTCCTCCTTTCTTAAAAATGTTACGAGCTGACGGGGAAACTTCAACTATCCAATTTGCGGTGTCGTAGCTTTTGTCTCCTGTTTTGAAGAGTAATTTTATGTGTTCTGGGGATTTGCAGTTGTTTAGACTATTGAGGTTTTGTTCTTGGATTGCTGATATAATCGTTTCCTCTTTAAAATCATTGGGTATTCCAAAAATTATCATACGCGGTTTCTTTTTCGCGGGGAGCTCTACTTTGAGGCCGGCCTCTGCTAATTTTGGGTTGTTTAATACAGAGGTTAGGTCGTCCTTGGTATGAGTCTCGATTAGGACGCCGTTTTTGCCTATTTTGCGAAGGTTGCGGATTTGTAGTCTTTCTTTTTGCGGGGCGACGGAGGCCTTGAGCTTCTGTTTGGTTTCGTCACTGTTTGTGATGTTACTGTTCTCTTCGGGGTACACCGTGATTATGTTGCGCGGGGGTTTAATGGCTTGTCGGGGTATGACGTTAGAACTGACTTTTACTGTATCGGCGTAACTTCGTTGGGGCTGTTTGGTAGACTCAATTTGGGTTTTCATGTCTGAGATAGCCGAGACGGCTCCGTTTATTGTGGCTGTGATTTGGTTAAGTTTTTCCTCTAAGCACATGTTTTTGGATGTCTTGGATTTCAGTGCCTCGTTTTCGTTTTGTATAGTTTTAACTGTTTTTTCTAGTTGTCTTAGGTTATTGTGGATAAGTCTTTTGGTTTGTTGGGTGTCGTCATTGTCTGTTTTGTCGTTGAAGGATTTGTTTTTGTCATGTTTGTCTTTGTCAATTTGTCTGTAAAGAATATTTATACTTTCCTTAAGGGACGCGATGAGTTCTGCCGCTGTGTATTGGTCGTCATCCGAATCCGAATCAAAATCAATTATTGATTTGTGCGCGTGGAGATGGGATTTCTGGTTCCGTGCTTTGCGCTGAGCTTTGGATAGGACTACTTCGTCGTCTTCATTTTCTTCGCGGGTTCTTTTGCAGGATTCTGATTGGCACTCCATCATGTCTTGGGCTTTCTTCCTCATCCAATGGTAGCTCTCCTAATTCGACCAATAGGAGTAGGACTTCTGACAACCAATGGTAGTTCTCCTCGTATCGCCAATCGCAGAGCGATATTTCAGCACTCGTCGGCCAATCAGCGTTCGCGACGGCGACGGCGGCGCCGCCGCTTGGGGAAATCGCGCGACAGCCGACGCCACGCACAGAGAGGTTATATTCACGACTAAAATTTAAATTGTTCGTATTTTCTATTTCACTGCGCGGATTTTATCACTTAATATCTTAAAATGATCGTCACTACATTCACTAAACACCGATGTATAATACTCTACTCTACTGTTACTTGAAACTTCCTTTTTTCAATGAGAAATACGGAGCACGATACAACGTGACCAGAGCACACGGCGGCCATCTTGGAAGTCAGTAGATAGGGACATTTATTGTGCATCCGGCCACCTCGAAGGTAGCATCGGATATGCTTCCTCGCCGTTAAGGCATACGCATAGCATAAATTTTACATCTAAGTTTAGCGAGGCGGCTCCACTGTTCAAGTAGAACGGGCGATGGAAAAACCCAGCAGTGCCACCGAGACGTATGCAGTGGACGAGTTCTTTGGCCGCGTGCGTTTGTGGGAGGATATGGTATTCCTCGCCCAAGCGCCGCGCTCACGGGGAACCACGGGAAGGCGAACTCGCTGCGTGCCGCTTGCACGCACACCCGACCCTTTCGGGCGATGGAGATGGGGAGGGGAGGTGAGAGAAGGTTGAGAAGGCCACATGCTTCGACGGGATAGTCTGGCATTGCCTGGTGAGTTGAAATCGGTGGGACGTTCACCTTGTCATTTCATATCTCTTTAGTTACTTGTTTCTCTGTACCACACTCTTTTGCTGCATGCGGCATCCGTTGCCCTGCCATCAGCGGCAGGGATTGGGTAGCTCACGGCATGCAGCTTTATGGGTAAACGCCGTGTAGCTTAACGTTTACCCGGAGAGCCGCGGTGATTTCGGAGTTATCACTCACGCAGGAGCTCCCTCGTTCTATGACAGAGCCACGGTGATCACATAGGACTCACTCACGTAAGAGCTCTCTCTAACAGGTCGGGCGCGGCGTTCAGGCCGTTTCGCCCATTACAACCCTACGATCACGATATCTAGATGTTCAGGTATCGCCTGCGGGGATCGTCAGGGTGAGCTGAGTTTAGGGAATCTCTCTGAAGAGTAATTTCTCTTTAATATCTTTATAGTTTCTCTGTACCACACTCCATTGCTGCAAGCGGCATCCGTTGCCCTACCGTTGGCGGTAGGGATTGGGTAGCTCACGACAAGCAGCTTTATGGGTAAACGCCGTGTAGCTTAACGTTTACCCGGAGAGCCGCGGTGATTGTAGAATTATCACTCACGCAGGAGCTCCCTCGATTCAATTATTTCTCTGTACTACACTTCTAGCTGCAAGCGGCATCCGTTGCCCTACCGTTGGCGGTAGGGATTGGGTAGCTCACGACAAGCAACTTTATGGGTAAACGCCGTGTAGTTTAACGTTTACTCGGAGAGCCGCGGTGATTGCAGAATTATCACTCACGCAGGAGCTCCCTCGTTCTATGACAGAGCCACGGTGATCACATAGGACTCACTCTCGTAAGAACTCTCTCTTATACTTGAGCCACGGTGATCGCATAGGACTCACTCACGTAAGAGCTCTCTCTTTCTGCCAGAGCCACGGTGATCACATAGGACTCACTCACGTAAGAGCTCACTTTCTACCAGAGCCCCGTTGGTCACCCGAGGGTTTCCAGGTCCTACCGCGTGGAGGGGGGGTTGGCGCACCAGGGAATAGAACCCTGGACCTTCTAAGACCCAGTAGATAGGGACAGAGGGAATCTCGTTAATCCATTCATGCGCGTCACTAATTAGATGACGAGGCATTTGGCTAGTATCTTGCGCTCACAATATTTTAATTGTTTGCGGA
Organism: Lasioglossum baleicum; assembly: GCF_051020765.1. Taxonomy (NCBI): domain Eukaryota; kingdom Metazoa; phylum Arthropoda; class Insecta; order Hymenoptera; family Halictidae; genus Lasioglossum; species Lasioglossum baleicum. Next base: position 663,250 of record NW_027469115.1, read on the forward strand.
CTGCGTACGGCAAGGCCCCGTACTTGGCTTGTTAAAAGAAAAAAAAAAGATTCTTAAGAAAATAGATTATATAGTTCTTTTTCATGCGTAACTGCATATGCGATTGTTACAGAGTCAACAATTCTTAGATTTATTGGTAGATAAAATAGTTAAAAAGCCAATAGGTTAATAGATAAATAGGTTAATGGATAAAAAGTTTTAATATGTCAAATAATTGACTAAAACGATGCCTTTGTATATAAAATATAAAAGAATTTATTAAAACCTTGTCTGCCTATGTGTTCTCATAGTCAATGAATTTATTGTACATTTCTATCGAGCTTCTAAGAGCTATCATAAAAATGGTAATCCAGTCTTTTCGCTGAATACCGATTTTCATCAACTCCCGTTTAGTCGCGGCAGGCAAGGCTCCTCTTGAGCCAACTACTATGGGCACAACTCGTGCTTTGCTTACATTGAGCGTTTGTCTCACGATCGGCATAATTCTAGCATATTTTCCAACTTTTTCATCATGTGCTAACTTCAGAAACTGTCCTTTCTCATACCGGACTGTTACGTCGAGTATGAGGGCCCCTTCCTCATTCGCATTAACGACGAGGTCGGGCTTGAACATTTCTGCAGCACATTTGAATGTTGGCTCATCCAGAACAGTGTATTTTGTGCTCAAACGGTCTCTTATTAGATTTTTAATCTCATTATGCCTTTGGATACGGGAGGACTTCGTTGCTATACAGAGCCCCAGGATGTGGCCGAGAGTTTCTTTCTCCTCGCTGCAGCGCCGACATCTCGTGTCCTGATTGGGCGTAAACCGGCTCAACGTCGTCCTGTTACCTGCCGTATTTGTCCTGAGCCTAATGGCGTCTGCTATTCTTGATGGGAGGAGCATATTGCGCCGTCTCAGCCATACGTTGCTTATTGGGTCGTCTTGAAAATCCATGACCCCTTGCCCTTGCGCAGGGTCCTTGGCCCATTCCGTTAGTCTATTTTTCCTCAGTCTGGCTTTATAGCGATCAACGTCATCTAAATTAACCGGCCAATTCAATCTCAGAGCGGCGGCATATTTTTTGAGATTGTTCTTAACCGACTCACGTTGCATCACTTCTTGCATCACATGATCGGCGCTGGCTAATGCCTTGAGGCCATTTCGCAGGGCTGCAATTAGTACCTGCTTCTCAATCTCGTGCAACCCTAGACCGCCAGACTTCGTGGGTGTATATAAGAAATTTGTGGTGACCGATTGGCTGATATGCAGGATTTCCTTTGCGTGCGTACGTATTGTCGTGTCTATCATTCTTAGCAGGCCCAGACTTGGCGGTTTTACGATTAGACAGTACATGTATCTGGGAATAAGATATGTACGGAGCATATCAATTTTCTGCATGGGCCTAAGCGGCAGTTTACGGAGCCTGCGTATCATGTCCTCGAATGCTTGATGTTCAAAACCGCTCAGCAGACCCTGCCACGGACCTATCTTGGTGCCGAGGTAGGAAAAGGCCTCGCCCGGTTCAACGGCTTTTACATTTTCTTCTCCTAGTTTGAGATTCGGGTTTTTCACGCACCATGTTCTATTGCCAGCCTCAATGTGGAAGGCGGAGCATTTGTTTACAGCGAGCTTCATGCCCATCCTAGACAGGTAGTTATCAATAAGTTCGAGTTGTCTTTGCGCAGCCGCCCTATTAGCTGCTAATGAGACTAGATCATCTGCAAACGACAGTGCAGATACTTTAACTAGACCCACCTCTACGCCGTCGGTCATATCATTCAGCATGGCTATTAGTGGCTCTATACATAAATTGAACAATAATGGCGACAGGGGATCGCCCTGTTTTACACCCCGCCGCATTTCAATGGCTGTGTCTCCATCCTTCGTTGTAATTATCGTCGTGCAGTTGCTCTGCATGTTGCTGATATACGAGACTACAGGGGATGGTAATCCTTTCCGCAGTAGCGCTAGCTTTATGGCATTATGCGGCACGGTATCAAAGGCCTTTTCAATATCCGTCACAACGCATACGCCGCTATTCAATTTAGCTTCTTCAATTGCCGCACTGAGCGCGGTTACATTAGCAAAACACCCATTGACCGGGGCAAAACCTTTTTGCCTAGGGTGTTGCTCGATGAAGGACCTTAGTCGTGTGTCCATCAATCCGGAGAAGATTCGGGCCAGTAAGGAACTGATGGTTAATGGGCGCCAGTTTTTAACGTCTCTTTTATCTTTCCCTGCCTTGGGTATCAAAACTGTTCTATTGCGCCGCCACATTGCTGGATAGTATTCTTTGAGAATTAATAAATTAAAATACGCTGCTAACACCACGCTGGTGCCAGCTACGCCTAGGTGGGACTTCTTGATTCCGTCCAATCCAGGCGCCGAGGAGCTTGCTATTTTGCTTATTCTGAGGCTTACATCAGCGACGGTGAAGGGCCTAAAGACATCTTTTACTTCCACAGTATTCACCGTCTGTTGATTTGCAGTGAGCTCTTCAAGCTCAGGGCCAGGCTGGCCCCACAGTTCTCCGTATAGACATTCAACGTCTACTTTTGGTGGAGGGTGAGCAGCCTCGAACAGCGTGAGATCATTACTCACTACCATGTCCGCTAATCGCTTTGGGCACTTCTCATACAGGTTCTGACATTTCGCAAACTGTGATTGTCTTAGTTTAGCCCTCTCTCCTAGCGGACGATCGCTTTGCTTATTTTTATTGCGTCCCCGGGTTGATTCAGGACGCCTATCGCCCTGTCTAGTACTCCCCGCGGGTTTGCTAGCTAGTAACTTAGACGCTACTTCCTCCAATATATCGTCCATTGTCTCTTCCACATGCGCATTGGAGTTGGCCACCTCTTTAATATTCTCCAGTATGGCCGCCCATACAGTAGGGCATTCTATGGAGGAAATGGCGTCTTGGAGTGCTGCTTTATATGATAGGTCGTTGTCGGCCTGATGGCTTCTCTGCGTTGGCTCCGGTGAAGCCATCGCACTGGGCACAGCCCAGGCATCTGAAAATTGCCTTTCTAAAACCTCCTCAGACTGTTGGGGGGAATGGATCTGCAGCGCATTGTCGGTGTCCTCTTCTTCATCAACTAACCGCCGTCTTTTATCCGAGATTTGTCTTGCTGTTTTGCCCGGAAGATGTTGCGCGATAAACATGTTTATGAATTTGACAGTAGGGTCGTCTTTATATTTGGAGTCCAGCTCCTGTAGAATTTTAATTTCTTCTTCCGACCATAGAGGAGTAGGCTTGTTGGTTCTTTGCTTAGCGCTGCGTGCCATCGCCTCGATTCTTTTTTGATTACGCAGCATGGGGTGCAGATGCCGTTCATGCTGCGATAATCCAGTCTGGCTTGCGAAGGAGAGTGAGCACTCAGTGCACTGGTATGACAATGCCTCTCCGGCCTGTGGACCTTTGCACATGCTCTTGTGGACAGTCAATCCATGTATCTTACTGAAGGTTTTCAGGCACGACGCACGTTGCCATTGGATACGCATTTCAGAATGAGCGGTGTCGCAATGCACCGCCAATTGCTTAGCACTCGTAAACGCACAGGACTGACCCCTGGAGAGACACTTGGGGCATTGCGGCAATACTTCCTCCGAGACTCTGATGGTGTAGTCTTCATGCTCGAGAATTTTTTTACATTGACGCGGAGCTCGAGCTTCATTCCGCGTTTGTGTTTGGCTCCCTAGCCAATTCGCAGGAGGGCCTGCGGCCTGCGACGTACCAGGAGCTACGCTTACGCCGCCGGCTTCCCCTAGCCAATTTACGGTATCCACCGCAGCAGATGGTACCTCAGGGACCATAATACCACCTGCCTCCGAGGCTTCATTATCGTCGTCACTCATCATAGTTTTTTCGATTATTGTGCCCCTAAGGGCTTTGGTGGGCATAGCTGTAACGCCCAAATGGCGCGCTTTATGCGCGTTTATCAGAACAAGCGTGAGCCTGATCTATATACCGCTAAGGTTGGTTTAGGCAGTACGGCGGTGCTTCTGCAGTAATTCGTGCAGGATATCTGCTTGGGGCATAGCCCTCAATGATCTTTTAGGTTGATCAGACCTTAAATCTGAGCGAAGATCTTACGCTCACTGTGCAAAGGAAGTATCTTCCTGCTGTGAAGCCGCGACTCTTAAGAGAGTCATAGTTACTCCCGCCGTTTACCCGCGCTTTTTTGAATTTCTTCACGTTGACATTCAGAGCACTGGGCAGAAATCACATTGCGTCAACACCCGTGGGGGCCATCGCAATGCTTTGTTTT
>NW_027469115.1:670000-672500 GCF_051020765.1 Lasioglossum baleicum
GGATTCAGTGCTGGGCTAATTCCTGTTCGCTCGCCGCTACTAAGGAAATCCTTGTTAGTTTCTTTTCCTCCGCTTAGTAATATGCTTAAATTCAGCGGGTAATCTCGCCTACTCTGAGGTCGTCGTACGTGATACAAAATTTTGTGTGTTTCGGCCGAAAGAGCGTAAAAGTAGTACTCGCGAAAACGTACAAAGCACAAAAAAAAAGAAAAAAAAAGAAAACGAAACAACACTACACGACAGAAGAGAGAAAGGTAAACAAAAAACCGATATATGCCTTATGCGCCACACCAAAGTGTCCATATAATTCTTTCTTCATCTCTCGTCGATCGGAAACTCTCGCTAGACGATCTGGCCGGTTAACTTTAACGTCCGTCGAAAAGAACTTTCGGGGACTGGACGACCGACAGATCGCGCGGTTCCGCACGAATCGACAATGAAGAAAAGAAAAGACATGGGGCGACCGACATAAAGGTTTTCTCATTGATATACCTTTTCTCTCTCCGCGGTGCTGTTCCGTGCGTGAACACACAAGTGTGTCTTTTGCGTCGTGTGACAATCAAGTTCGAAATAAGCCTCGCCAATAGAGGAGTATACATATTATTAAAAAAAAAAAATAATAATACATATAACCCGGTGGGATTTCTTTTTCTCTCTACTTCTATATAATTGAACCAAAAACCACGGGGGTACAGAAACGTTGCGCACGAAACGATTTATCATCGATCAAACGCAAAACCAAATTAGAGACACGAGAGAAAGAGAGTAAGATCTCAAGACGCTCATAGGCCGTCATCAATACGATTCAACGCGAACGTGGCGATGGAATGGCAATCGCACAGATTAGCGAGGACACGTCGACGACGGGGAATAATTCCGACCCGATCAAGTACGACGTGCTCATCCCGCACATTGCTGCGCTTTGCTCCGCTGTCCATCGATCATCAAAGCGTTCGCGATAGAACGAGAGATCTCTTTCGTCTCTTCCCTCGAAGACTCGAAAAGGAATGTGTTTGTCGAAATCGCCGGCAACGACGACCCTCCGCCGTATGGCAATTATAACATAGAGTTAAGAAACTCATCCACGCACAGGCATATTCTCTCCCTGGGGCTTAACATTGCCACACCACACACACTCTGTGTGCCACACAGTATTCTTTCTTTCTTTTATAATTTGTGTGTCCATCTCTGTAGTCTCGCGAGACTCTTGTAAATATACCTCTTTCGTATATACGCATCATTTCAGGCGACGTCGGGAGCGCGTTAAATGTTCATGAGTGGAAACGCTTCTTTCCGCAAGGCGAATCGTTTCGCAGAGAAGGTGAGAGATTTGGAGATCCTCGTCGAAGCGGTGCCTTACGGGCGGTCGTATTTTCAATACGACTCACGACACCGTAAAAACACTCACGCAAGTCCGAACGTAAGAAATACCAATCCCTACTTCGCCTCTCGTGGAAACTAGATATATATATTTGTATGTGTTTATAAGACGCAATGCAAAAATTGGCAATTTTCACAGAACCGCGACAAACGCCGACGAAACGCCCATCATTCGCTCGTACGTAGCATCTTTGCAACCCGACTCCGAAACGCTCTTTGGCGCCCTCCAAAAATATATTTGGAGAGGTAAGCGACGGCGGGGACTTACAAGAGCAACGCAAGCAGTTTATGGTTACGTAAACGACCCTCAGCCAGGCGTGGTCCAGGAATTGTATCCGTGGACCGCAATGTGCGTTCGAAATGTCGATGTTCATGTGTCCTGCAGTTCACACGTTGACGCGCAATTAGCTGCGTTCTTCATCGACCCACGAGCCAAGTGATCCACCGTTCAGGGTAATCGTATATATTTTTGATTTACAAATCAATATATGTATATGTCTCTTGTTCTGCGGTTCGTAAGAACGCATTGTACCTGAACGCTCCAACCAGCGCGCGAAGGAGATTCGTTCAGGCGTCGTTTTAAGGACGACACTATCGTCGTCCGTGGAAACGGAAAAAAAAAAACCGTCAGATACGCAACACGTATCCGACGGCCGGGCGAACAGTACATTGAAAAACCGTTAACGTGGAAAACGCGGAGATGAATATATATTCTCTGAAAACGACGGGGATCGTAAGACAACCCGATACTGGATCCAGAGATGTAATAATATTCCTCTCCTCTTCACTTCCATTTCATTTGGAATGATGTGAGAACGGAGGACTTCACAGCCGGCTCTGGCAGCGGTCATTCGTCCCAAGCTCTCGCGATGCGCACTATTGGGCCACACGCACGGAGTAGGGTGTCAGACTCACGACTGCTTTAAAAACGAGCTTCACGAGCCGGTCCACTTCCCGTATAAAACACATTTCCATAAAATGTTGTGTGTGCTCGAGGCAACGATAAATTCCGATACAAGCGGACTCGCGAGCCGGCTCTGGCCGTAGGCGCGATCCCCGTTCTCGTCCCAAGCTCGTCTGCGCGCACTATTGGGCCACACAGAGAGTAGGGTGTCGTCGG
>NW_027469115.1:677500-690000 GCF_051020765.1 Lasioglossum baleicum
AGGATGAATATTTATCGAATAAACTCAAAATAATGTTCCGGGCGCATTGCGTGCAACTCCGACCGAAGCGAAATTTTTCTAAGTCCAACCGCCAAGAGTAAACTTTTTTCCTAGCGTTCCCAGACCATTATAAATATTAGATCATTGTATAATAACGCATTCTAACAATAAATATCAAGTATCAAAGCTCTAGGATGAATATTTATCGAATAAACTCAGAATAATGTTCCGGGCGCATTGCGAGCAACTCCGACCGAGCGAAATTTTTCTAAGTCCAACCGCCAAGAGTAAACTTTTTTCCTAGCGTTCCCAGTCCATTATAAATATTAGATCATTGTATAATAACGCATTCTAACAATAAATATCAAGTATCAAAGCTCTAGGATGAATATTTATCGAATAAACTCAGAATAATGTTCCGGGCGCATTGCGAGCAACTACGACCGAGCGAAATTTTTCTAAGTCCAACCGCCAAGAGTAAACTTTTTTCCTAGCGTTCCCAGACCATTATAAATATTAGATCATTGTATAATAACGCATTCTAACAATAAATATCAAGTATCAAAGCTCTAGGATGAATATTTATCGAATAAACTCAGAATAATGTTCCGGGCGCATTGCGAGCAACTCCGACCGAGCGAAATTTTTCTAAGTCCAACCGCCAAGAGTAAACTTTTTTCCTAGCGTTCCCATTCCATTATAAATATTAGATCATTGTATAATAACGCATTCTAACAATAAATATCAAGTATCAAAGCTCTAGGATGAATATTCATCGAATAAACTCAGAATAATGTTCCGGGCGCATTGCGAGCAACTACGACCGAGCGAAATTTTTCTAAGTCCAACCGCCAAGAGTAAACTTTTTTCCTAGCGTTCCCAGACCATTATAAATATTAGATCATTGTATAACAACGCATTCTAACAATAAATATCAAGTATCAAAGCTCTAGGATGAATATTTATCGAATAAACTCAGAATAATGTTCCGGGCGCATTGCGAGCAACTCCGACCGAGCGAAATTTTTCTAAGTCCAACCGCCAAGAGTAAACTTTTTTCCTAGCGTTCCCAGACCATTATAAATATTAGATCATTGTATAATAACGCATTCTAACAATAAATATCAAGTATCAAAGCTTTAGGATGAATATTTATCGAATAAACTCAGAATAATGTTCCGGGCGCATTGCGAGCAACTCCGACCGAGCGAAATTTTTCTAAGTCCAACCGCCAAGAGTAAACTTTTTTCCTAGCGTTCCCAGACCATTATAAATATTAGATCATTGTATAATAACGCATTCTAACAATAAATATCAAGTATCAAAGCTTTAGGATGAATATTTATCGAATAAACTCAGAATAATGTTCCGGGCGCATTGCGAGCAACTCCGACCGAGCGAAATTTTTCTAAGTCCAACCGCCAAGAGTAAACTTTTTTCCTAGCGTTCCCAGACCATTATAAATATTAGATCATTGTATAACAACGCATTCTAACAATAAATATCAAGTATCAAAGCTCTAGGATGAATATTTATCGAATAAACTCAGAATAATGTTCCGGGCGCATTGCGAGCAACTCCGACCGAGCGAAATTTTTCTAAGTCCAACCGCCAAGAGTAAACTTTTTTCCTAGCGTTCCCAGACCATTATAAATATTAGATCATTGTATAATAACGCATTCTAACAATAAATATCAAGTATCAAAGCTTTAGGATGAATATTCATCGAATAAACTCAGAATAATGTTCCGGGCGCATTGCGAGCAACTCCGACCGAGCGAAATTTTTCTAAGTCCAACCGCCAAGAGTAAACTTTTTTCCTAGCGTTCCCAGACCATTATAAATATTAGATCATTGTATAATAACGCATTCTAACAATAAATATCAAGTATCAAAGCTTTAGGATGAATATTTATCGAATAAACTCAGAATAATGTTCCGGGCGCATTGCGAGCAACTCCGACCGAGCGAAATTTTTCTAAGTCCAACCGCCAAGAGTAAACTTTTTTCCTAGCGTTCCCAGACCATTATAAATATTAGATCATTGTATAATAACGCATTCTAACAATAAATATCAAGTATCAAAGCTTTAGGATGAATATTCATCGAATAAACTCAGAATAATGTTCCGGGCGCTTTGCGAGCAACTCCGACCGAGCGAAATTTTTCTAAGTCCAACCGCCAAGAGTAAACTTTTTTCCTAGCGTTCCCAGACCATTATAAATATTAGATCATTGTATAACAACGCATTCTAACAATAAATATCAAGTATCAAAGCTCTAGGATGAATATTTATCGAATAAACTCAGAATAATGTTCCGGGCGCATTGCGAGCAACTCCGACCGAGCGAAATTTTTCTAAGTCCAACCGCCAAGAGTAAACTTTTTTCCTAGCGTTCCCAGACCATTATAAATATTAGATCATTGTATAATAACGCATTCTAACAATAAATATCAAGTATCAAAGCTTTAGGATGAATATTTATCGAATAAACTCAGAATAATGTTCCGGGCGCATTGCGAGCAACTCCGACCGAGCGAAATTTTTCTAAGTCCAACCGCCAAGAGTAAACTTTTTTCCTAGCGTTCCCAGACCATTATAAATATTAGATCATTGTATAATAACGCATTCTAACAATAAATATCAAGTATCAAAGCTTTAGGATGAATATTTATCGAATAAACTCAGAATAATGTTCCGGGCGCATTGCGAGCAACTCCGACCGAGCGAAATTTTTCTAAGTCCAACCGCCAAGAGTAAACTTTTTTCCTAGCGTTCCCAGACCATTATAAATATTAGATCATTGTATAACAACGCATTCTAACAATAAATATCAAGTATCAAAGCTCTAGGATGAATATTTATCGAATAAACTCAGAATAATGTTCCGGGCGCATTGCGAGCAACTCCGACCGAGCGAAATTTTTCTAAGTCCAACCGCCAAGAGTAAACTTTTTTCCTAGCGTTCCCAGACCATTATAAATATTAGATCATTGTATAATAACGCATTCTAACAATAAATATCAAGTATCAAAGCTTTAGGATGAATATTCATCGAATAAACTCAGAATAATGTTCCGGGCGCATTGCGAGCAACTCCGACCGAGCGAAATTTTTCTAAGTCCAACCGCCTAGAGTAAACTTTTTTCCTAGCGTTCCCAGACCATTATAAATATTAGATCATTGTATAACAACGCATTCTAACAATAAATATCAAGTATCAAAGCTCTAGGATGAATATTTATCGAATAAACTCAGAATAATGTTCCGGGCGCATTGCGAGCAACTCCGACCGAGCGAAATTTTTCTAAGTCCAACCGCCAAGAGTAAACTTTTTTCCTAGCGTTCCCAGACCATTATAAATATTAGATCATTGTATAATAACGCATTCTAACAATAAATATCAAGTATCAAAGCTTTAGGATGAATATTTATCGAATAAACTCAGAATAATGTTCCGGGCGCATTGCGAGCAACTCCGACCGAGCGAAATTTTTCTAAGTCCAACCGCCAAGAGTAAACTTTTTTCCTAGCGTTCCCAGACCATTATAAATATTAGATCATTGTATAATAACGCATTCTAACAATAAATATCAAGTATCAAAGCTTTAGGATGAATATTTATCGAATAAACTCAGAATAATGTTCCGGGCGCATTGCGAGCAACTCCGACCGAGCGAAATTTTTCTAAGTCCAACCGCCAAGAGTAAACTTTTTTCCTAGCGTTCCCAGACCATTATAAATATTAGATCATTGTATAACAACGCATTCTAACAATAAATATCAAGTATCAAAGCTCTAGGATGAATATTTATCGAATAAACTCAGAATAATGTTCCGGGCGCATTGCGAGCAACTCCGACCGAGCGAAATTTTTCTAAGTCCAACCGCCAAGAGTAAACTTTTTTCCAAGCGTTCCCAGACCATTATAAATATTAGATCATTGTATAATAACGCATTCTAACAATAAATATCAAGTATCAAAGCTTTAGGATGAATATTCATCGAATAAACTCAGAATAATGTTCCGGGCGCATTGCGAGCAACACCGACCGAGCGAAATTTTTCTAAGTCCAACCGCCAAGAGTAAACTTTTTTCCTAGCGTTCCCAGACAATTATAAATATTAGATCATCGTGTGGTAAAGCATTTCGAAGACAAATATCAAGTATGAAAGCGCTCGGATGAGTATTTATCGAATAAACTGAGAATAATGTTCGGAGCGCATCGCTTGCTCGGCCGCTCGAACGAATCGTTCGCGCGCCGAGGCGCGTCGTATCGCCGTGCGAAGGAGCTCGAGCGAAATTTTTCTAAGTCCAACCGCCAAGAGTAAACTTTTCTCCCCGAGCTCTCGCACGAGTTTAATCGTTATATCCACGCACGATACCGCTTGTCATCAATATTTCTCGAGTTTCAATGCTCTCGGACGCGTATTGCTCGAGTTTTTGAGAAATATTGCTCCGACCGCCAAGAGTAAACTTATCTTTCCGGTTGACTCGGACAATTATAAATATTAGATCATCGTGTGGTAAAGCATTTCGAAGACAAATATCAAGTATGAAAGCGCTCGGATGAGTATTTATCGAATAAACTGAGAATAATGTTCGGAGCGCATCGCTTGCTCGGCCGCTCGAACGAATCGTTCGCGCGCCGAGGCGCGTCGTATCGCCGTGCGAAGGAGCTCGAGCGAAATTTTTCTAAGTCCAACCGCCAAGAGTAAACTTTTCTCCCCGAGCTCTCGCACGAGTTTAATCGTTATATCCACGCACGATACCGCTTGTCATCAATATTTCTCGAGTTTCAATGCTCTCGGACGCGTATTGCTCGAGTTTTTGAGAAATATTGCTCCGACCGCCAAGAGTAAACTTATCTTTCCGGTTGACTCGGACAATTATAAATATTAGATCATCGTGTGGTAAAGCATTTCGAAGACAAATATCAAGTATGAAAGCGCTCGGGTGAGTATTTATCGAATAAACTGAGAATAATGTTCGGAGCGCATCGCTTGCTCGGCCGCTCGAACGAATCGTTCGCGCGCCGAGGCGCGTCGTATCGCCGTGCGAAGGAGCTCGAGCGAAATTTTTCTAAGTCCAACCGCCAAGAGTAAACTTTTCTCCCCGAGCTCTCGCACGAGTTTAATCGTTATATCCACGCACGATACCGCTTGTCATCAATATTTCTCGAGTTTCAATGCTCTCGGACGCGTATTGCTCGAGTTTTTGAGAAATATTGCTCCGACCGCCAAGAGTAAACTTATCTTTCCGGTTGACTCGGACAATTATAAATATTAGATCATCGTGTGGTAAAGCATTTCGAAGACAAATATCAAGTATGAAAGCGCTCGGGTGAGTATTTATCGAATAAACTGAGAATAATGTTCGGAGCGCATCGCTTGCTCGGCCGCTCGAACGAATCGTTCGCGCGCCGAGGCGCGTCGGATCGCCCTGCGAAGGAGCTCGAGCGAAATTTTTCTAAGTCCAACCGCCAAGAGTAAACTTTTTTCCTAGCGTTCCCAGACCATTATAAATATTAGATCATTGTATAATAACGCATTCTAACAATAAATATCAAGTATCAAAGCTTTAGGATGAATATTTATCGAATAAACTCAGAATAATGTTCCGGGCGCATTGCGAGCAACTCCGACCGAGCGAAATTTTTCTAAGTCCAACCGCCAAGAGTAAACTTTTTTCCTAGCGTTCCCAGACCATTATAAATATTAGATCATTGTATAATAACGCATTCTAACAATAAATATCAAGTATCAAAGCTTTAGGATGAATATTTATCGAATAAACTCAGAATAATGTTCCGGGCGCATTGCGAGCAACTCCGACCGAGCGAAATTTTTCTAAGTCCAACCGCCAAGAGTAAACTTTTTTCCTAGCGTTCCCAGACCATTATAAATATTAGATCATTGTATAACAACGCATTCTAACAATAAATATCAAGTATCAAAGCTCTAGGATGAATATTTATCGAATAAACTCAGAATAATGTTCCGGGCGCATTGCGAGCAACTCCGACCGAGCGAAATTTTTCTAAGTCCAACCGCCAAGAGTAAACTTTTTTCCTAGCGTTCCCAGACCATTATAAATATTAGATCATTGTATAATAACGCATTCTAACAATAAATATCAAGTATCAAAGCTTTAGGATGAATATTCATCGAATAAACTCAGAATAATGTTCCGGGCGCATTGCGAGCAACACCGACCGAGCGAAATTTTTCTAAGTCCAACCGCCAAGAGTAAACTTTTTTCCTAGCGTTCCCAGACAATTATAAATATTAGATCATCGTGTGGTAAAGCATTTCGAAGACAAATATCAAGTATGAAAGCGCTCGGATGAGTATTTATCGAATAAACGGAGAATAATGTTCGGAGCGCATCGCTTGCTCGGCCGCTCGAACGAATCGTTCGCGCGCCGAGGCGCGTCGTATCGCCGTGCGAAGGAGCTCGAGCGAAATTTTTCTAAGTCCAACCGCCAAGAGTAAACTTTTCTCCCCGAGCTCTCGCACGAGTTTAATCGTTATATCCACGCACGATACCGCTTGTCATCAATATTTCTCGAGTTTCAATGCTCTCGGACGCGTATTGCTCGAGTTTTTGAGAAATATTGCTCCGACCGCCAAGAGTAAACTTATCTTTCCGGTTGACTCGGACAATTATAAATATTAGATCATCGTGTGGTAAAGCATTTCGAAGACAAATATCAAGTATGAAAGCGCTCGGATGAGTATTTATCGAATAAACTGAGAATAATGTTCGGAGCGCATCGCTTGCTCGGCCGCTCGAACGAATCGTTCGCGCGCCGAGGCGCGTCGTATCGCCGTGCGAAGGAGCTCGAGCGAAATTTTTCTAAGTCCAACCGCCAAGAGTAAACTTTTCTCCCCGAGCTCTCGCACGAGTTTAATCGTTATATCCACGCACGATACCGCTTGTCATCAATATTTCTCGAGTTTCAATGCTCTCGGACGCGTATTGCTCGAGTTTTTGAGAAATATTGCTCCGACCGCCAAGAGTAAACTTATCTTTCCGGTTGACTCGGACAATTATAAATATTAGATCATCGTGTGGTAAAGCATTTCGAAGACAAATATCAAGTATGAAAGCGCTCGGGTGAGTATTTATCGAATAAACTGAGAATAATGTTCGGAGCGCATCGCTTGCTCGGCCGCTCGAACGAATCGTTCGCGCGCCGAGGCGCGTCGTATCGCCGTGCGAAGGAGCTCGAGCGAAATTTTTCTAAGTCCAACCGCCAAGAGTAAACTTTTCTCCCCGAGCTCTCGCACGAGTTTAATCGTTATATCCACGCACGATACCGCTTGTCATCAATATTTCTCGAGTTTCAATGCTCTCGGACGCGTATTGCTCGAGTTTTTGAGAAATATTGCTCCGACCGCCAAGAGTAAACTTATCTTTCCGGCTTACTCGGACAATTATAAATATTAGATCATCGTGTGGTAAAGCATTTCGAAGACAAATATCAAGTATGAAAGCGCTCGGATGAGTATTTATCGAATAAACTGAGAATAATGTTCGGAGCGCATCGCTTGCTCGGCCGCTCGAACGAATCGTTCGCGCGCCGAGGCGCGTCGTATCGCCGTGCGAAGGAGCTCGAGCGAAATTTTTCTAAGTCCAACCGCCAAGAGTAAACTTTTCTCCCCGAGCTCTCGCACGAGTTTAATCGTTATATCCACGCACGATACCGCTTGTCATCAATATTTCTCGAGTTTCAATGCTCTCGGACGCGTATTGCTCCAGTTTTTGTGAAATATTGCTCCGACCGCCAAGAGTAAACTTATCTTTTCGGCTTACTCGGACAATTATAAATATTAGATCATCGTGTGGTAAAGCATTTCGAAGACAAATATCAAGTATGAAAGCGCTCGGGTGAGTATTTATCGAATAAACTGAGAATAATGTTCGGAGCGCATCGCTTGCTCGGCCGCTCGAACGAATCGTTCGCGCGCCGAGGCGCGTCGTATCGCCGTGCGAAGGAGCTCGAGCGAAATTTTTCTAAGTCCAACCGCCAAGAGTAAACTTTTTTCCCCGAGCTCTCGCACGAGTTTAATCGTTATATCCACGCACGATACCGCTTGTCATCAATATTTCTCGAGTTTCAATGCTCTCGGACGCGTATTGCTCGAGTTTTTGAGAAATATTGCTCCGACCGCCAAGAGTAAACTTATCTTTCCGGTTGACTCGGACAATTATAAATATTAGATCATCGTGTGGTAAAGCATTTCGAAGACAAATATCAAGTATGAAAGCGCTCGGATGAGTATTTATCGAATAAACTGAGAATAATGTTCGGAGCGCATCGCTTGCTCGGCCGCTCGAACGAATCGTTCGCGCGCCGAGGCGCGTCGGATCGCCCTGCGAAGGAGCTCGAGCGAAATTTTTCTAAGTCCAACCGCCAAGAGTAAACTTTTCTCCCCGAGCTCCCGCACGACTTTAATCGTTATATCCACGCACGATACCGCTTGTCATCAATATTTCTCGAGTTTCAAAGCTCTCGGACGCGTATTGCTCCAGTTTTTGTGAAATATTGCTCCGACCGCCAAGAGTAAACTTATCTTTCCGGCTTACTCGGACAATTATAAATATTAGATCATCGTGTGGCAAAGCATTTCGAAGACAAATATCAAGTATGAAAGCGCTCGGATGAGTATTTATCGAATAAACTGAGAATAATGTTCGGAGCGCATCGCTTGCTCGGCCGCTCGAACGAATCGTTCGCGCGCCGAGGCGCGTCGTATCGCCGTGCGAAGGAGCTCGAGCGAAATTTTTCTAAGTCCAACCGCCAAGAGTAAACTTTTCTCCCCGAGCTCTCGCACGAGTTTAATCGTTATATCCACGCACGATACCGCTTGTCATCAATATTTCTCGAGTTTCAATGCTCTCGGACGCGTATTGCTCGAGTTTTTGAGAAATATTGCTCCGACCGCCAAGAGTAAACTTATCTTTCCGGTTGACTCGGACAATTATAAATATTAGATCATCGTGTGGTAAAGCATTTCGAAGACAAATATCAAGTATGAAAGCGCTCGGATGAGTATTTATCGAAAAAACTGAGAATAATGTTCGGAGCGCATCGCTTGCTCGGCCGCTCGAACGAATCGTTCGCGCGCCGAGGCGCGTCGTATCGCCGTGCGAAGGAGCTCGAGCGAAATTTTTCTAAGTCCAACCGCCAAGAGTAAACTTTTCTCCCCGAGCTCTCGCACGAGTTTAATCGTTATATCCACGCACGATACCGCTTGTCATCAATATTTCTCGAGTTTCAATGCTCTCGGACGCGTATTGCTCGAGTTTTTGAGAAATATTGCTCCGACCGCCAAGAGTAAACTTATCTTTCCGGTTGACTCGGACAATTATAAATATTAGATCATCGTGTGGTAAAGCATTTCGAAGACAAATATCAAGTATGAAAGCGCTCGGGTGAGTATTTATCGAATAAACTGAGAATAATGTTCGGAGCGCATCGCTTGCTCGGCCGCTCGAACGAATCGTTCGCGCGCCGAGGCGCGTCGTATCGCCGTGCGAAGGAGCTCGAGCGAAATTTTTCTAAGTCCAACCGCCAAGAGTAAACTTTTCTCCCCGAGCTCTCGCACGAGTTTAATCGTTATATCCACGCACGATACCGCTTGTCATCAATATTTCTCGAGTTTCAATGCTCTCGGACGCGTATTGCTCGAGTTTTTGAGAAATATTGCTCCGACCGCCAAGAGTAAACTTATCTTTCCGGTTGACTCGGACAATTATAAATATTAGATCATCGTGTGGTAAAGCATTTCGAAGACAAATATCAAGTATGAAAGCGCTCGGATGAGTATTTATCGAATAAACTGAGAATAATGTTCGGAGCGCATCGCTTGCTCGGCCGCTCGAACGAATCGTTCGCGCGCCGAGGCGCGTCGGATCGCCCTGCGAAGGAGCTCGAGCGAAATTTTTCTAAGTCCAACCGCCAAGAGTAAACTTTTCTCCCCGAGCTCCCGCACGACTTTAATCGTTATATCCACGCACGATACCGCTTGTCATCAATATTTCTCGAGTTTCAAAGCTCTCGGACGCGTATTGCTCCAGTTTTTGTGAAATATTGCTCCGACCGCCAAGAGTAAACTTATCTTTCCGGCTTACTCGGACAATTATAAATATTAGATCATCGTGTGGCAAAGCATTTCGAAGACAAATATCAAGTATGAAAGCGCTCGGATGAGTATTTATCGAATAAACTGAGAATAATGTTCGGAGCGCATCGCTTGCTCGGCCGCTCGAACGAATCGTTCGCGCGCCGAGGCGCGTCGTATCGCCGTGCGAAGGAGCTCGAGCGAAATTTTTCTAAGTCCAACCGCCAAGAGTAAACTTTTCTCCCCGAGCTCTCGCACGAGTTTAATCGTTATATCCACGCACGATACCGCTTGTCATCAATATTTCTCGAGTTTCAATGCTCTCGGACGCGTATTGCTCGAGTTTTTGAGAAATATTGCTCCGACCGCCAAGAGTAAACTTATCTTTCCGGTTGACTCGGACAATTATAAATATTAGATCATCGTGTGGTAAAGCATTTCGAAGACAAATATCAAGTATGAAAGCGCTCGGATGAGTATTTATCGAAAAAACTGAGAATAATGTTCGGAGCGCATCGCTTGCTCGGCCGCTCGAACGAATCGTTCGCGCGCCGAGGCGCGTCGTATCGCCGTGCGAAGGAGCTCGAGCGAAATTTTTCTAAGTCCAACCGCCAAGAGTAAACTTTTCTCCCCGAGCTCTCGCACGAGTTTAATCGTTATATCCACGCACGATACCGCTTGTCATCAATATTTCTCGAGTTTCAATGCTCTCGGACGCGTATTGCTCGAGTTTTTGAGAAATATTGCTCCGACCGCCAAGAGTAAACTTATCTTTCCGGTTGACTCGGACAATTATAAATATTAGATCATCGTGTGGTAAAGCATTTCGAAGACAAATATCAAGTATGAAAGCGCTCGGGTGAGTATTTATCGAATAAACTGAGAATAATGTTCGGAGCGCATCGCTTGCTCGGCCGCTCGAACGAATCGTTCGCGCGCCGAGGCGCGTCGTATCGCCGTGCGAAGGAGCTCGAGCGAAATTTTTCTAAGTCCAACCGCCAAGAGTAAACTTTTCTCCCCGAGCTCTCGCACGAGTTTAATCGTTATATCCACGCACGATACCGCTTGTCATCAATATTTCTCGAGTTTCAATGCTCTCGGACGCGTATTGCTCGAGTTTTTGAGAAATATTGCTCCGACCGCCAAGAGTAAACTTATCTTTCCGGTTGACTCGGACAATTATAAATATTAGATCATCGTGTGGTAAAGCATTTCGAAGACAAATATCAAGTATGAAAGCGCTCGGATGAGTATTTATCGAATAAACTGAGAATAATGTTCGGAGCGCATCGCTTGCTCGGCCGCTCGAACGAATCGTTCGCGCGCCGAGGCGCGTCGGATCGCCCTGCGAAGGAGCTCGAGCGAAATTTTTCTAAGTCCAACCGCCAAGAGTAAACTTTTCTCCCCGAGCTCCCGCACGACTTTAATCGTTATATCCACGCACGATACCGCTTGTCATCAATATTTCTCGAGTTTCAAAGCTCTCGGACGCGTATTGCTCCAGTTTTTGTGAAATATTGCTCCGACCGCCAAGAGTAAACTTATCTTTCCGGCTTACTCGGACAATTATAAATATTAGATCATCGTGTGGTAAAGCATTTCGAAGACAAATATCAAGTATGAAAGCGCTCGGATGAGTATTTATCGAATAAACTGAGAATAATGTTCGGAGCGCATCGCTTGCTCGGCCGCTCGAACGAATCGTTCGCGCGCCGAGGCGCGTCGTATCGCCGTGCGAAGGAGCTCGAGCGAAATTTTTCTAAGTCCAACCGCCAAGAGTAAACTTTTCTCCCCGAGCTCCCGCACGACTTTAATCGTTATATCCACGCACGATACCGCTTGTCATCAATATTTCTCGAGTTTCAAAGCTCTCGGACGCGTATTGCTCCAGTTTTTGTGAAATATTGCTCCGACCGCCAAGAGTAAACTTATCTTTCCGGCTTACTCGGACAATTATAAATATTAGATCATCGTGTGGTAAAGCATTTCGAAGACAAATATCAAGTATGAAAGCGCTCGGATGAGTATTTATCGAATAAACTGAGAATAATGTTCGGAGCGCATCGCTTGCTCGGCCGCTCGAACGAATCGTTCGCGCGCCGAGGCGCGTCGTATCGCCGTGCGAAGGAGCTCGAGCGAAATTTTTCTAAGTCCAACCGCCAAGAGTAAACTTTTCTCCCCGAGCTCCCGCACGACTTTAATCGTTATATCCACGCACGATACCGCTTGTCATCAATATTTCTCGAGTTTCAATGCTCTCGGACGCGTATTGCTCCAGTTTTTGTGAAATATTGCTCCGACCGCCAAGAGTAAACTTATCTTTCCGGTTGACTCGGACAATTATAAATATTAGATCATCGTGTGGTAA
>NW_027469115.1:695000-700000 GCF_051020765.1 Lasioglossum baleicum
AGTCCTGTATAGAGTATTTTAAGGCATCTAAATTTGAGGCCCCAGTCTTTCCGTGCAATTACCGCTAGTCTATTGAATTTTTCTGTGCATTTTGATCTGATTTTTGAGATATGCGTGTCAATTTGTAAGCCTGTATCTATGTGTAGGCCAAGGTATCTAACGGTTTTGGCCATCCGTATAGATTTATTGTAGAGCTTGATTGTCGGAGGTCGGTTAGTGTCAAGGGTACCTTTCAGTAAAATCATTTCCGTTTTCTTGACTGATAGCTTAAGCTTTTCGTTGGTGCACCACTGTTCCGTGATGTCCGCTGCTTTCTGTCCTTGTTTTTGGAGTGTTAGTCTGCTGTTGCCGGTGATGAGAATTAGTAGGTCGTCCGCGTAGGCGAAGACCTCGTATCCTTCTGTTTTTAAGGTGTTGAGGAGGTCATCGAAGATCAGGTTCCATAGCGGCGGTGCGAGGATGGATCCTTGTGGACAGCCTCTCGTTACCGGTTTCTGAACTTCGCCGTTTTTTCCTACGATCTTTACCGTTCTGTTGCTGAGATAGTCCGCAATGAGCATATATATATTTCTGGGGCAATTCCGTTCTTTTAGGCGGTGGAGAATGCTGGGCCACCAGACATTGTCGAAGGCTCCTGAGATGTCAAAGAGTATGGCCATGGCGTATTTCTGCAAGGAGCGTTTGGTCGTTTCCCTCATTTGGATTATAGCGTCTGTGGTGCATTTGCCTTGTCTGAAGCCAAACTGCCGGTCCGAGGCATGTCCTGGTAGTAGGAATAAATTTTCCAATCTGCTGACTATCAGTTTTTCAAGGCACTTTCCAAGTACGGGTAGGAGACAAATTGGTCGGTACGAGCTTGGATCGGAGTCAGTCTTGTTGGGGTCTTTCAGGATGGCGCGGATGGATCCTGTTTTCCATTGGGTGGGGAAAACCCCATGTTTAAGGCAGCTGTTAAACAGTTCCAGGTAGAGTTTGCTGAGCGTTCCGTATGAGGCTTTCAGAATTTCGACCTCTATAAGGTCCACACCTGGAGCCTTTCCGTTCTTGAGGCTAAATATTGCTCTTCTGACTTCATCGAGGGTGAAATCAGGTTCATCTGTTGTTTCCGGGGCATTCGCCGAGGCGAGTCTCCTCTCTCTTTGGCTAACTGTGTCCTCGGTGTCGTCCGGTACTAGGGCATTTAATAGTATCGTCGCTGCCTCGATCCAGGTGGTGGGTTGTCTTTGATTTGCGCTCAATGGTGTAACCAGCGCTTGTTCGGGTGTGATTTTCCGCATGGATAGGCGGTAAGTTGTACCCCAGGGGTCTGCGTTTCCCTCGGCCGTGACGAAGTTTTGCCAGCTCGAGTTTTTGGCTTTGTAGATCTCAGCGGTGTATTTTCTTCGAGTATTCCTGTAGATGGTTCTTTTGAGGTCTCTCTGTAAGGGGTCCGTCTCCAGTTGGAACGCTTTACGTGACCTGTAGGTCTCTTTTTTCCGGTGTGTTAGTTCTTCTGTCCACCAGGGGATGGATCTGTGGTGTTTTTTCTTAGGTTGTAGTGTAGATTTACATGTGTCAATAATGCAGTTGTTGATGTTAGTTGTGGTTTCCTCAATCCCCTGTCTATCATTGGTGCTGTAGCTCAGGAGGTGCTTGTTTCGATTTTTCAGGAGTACTTGTTGGAACTTTTCCCAGTTGGCATTCCTGATGCGGAAGCGTGGATCTTGTTGTTTTGTTACACCTGATCTGAGAGGCTGGATGCTGAACATGATGGTGTTGTGATCACTTGTGGTCCATCCTTCGGTTACGTGCCAGTCCTTGACCAGTCGGACGAAGTTTTCAGATGCCATGGTGATGTCTATGTTTGATGATCCTGAATGTGACTGGAATGTTGGTGGATTGTCTGGTTCGTTTAGTACGAGAAGGTTGAGTTGGGCTATTGCTTCTTGTAATTCTGTTCCTCGTTCATCGAGTTGGTTGCTGTACCATATGGGGGATTTCGCGTTTACGTCGGCGGCTATTATTAATTTTTCTCGCGGTAGTGCTTCCACTATTTTCTTCATCATGTTTATGTATGGGTTGATATCGTGGGAGCATTGAAAGTATATGCTTGCTATGTAGAAGTTGCCTGTCGGTCCTGTGATCTCCATGCAGATGCAATGGTCGTTGCTAAGATGTGCTAGTTTCAGTGCTGTGAGCGATGGATTTTTCACTATGATACCTGCGTATACTTGCTTCCCAGGATCGCCACCGTGGCACTGTAGAACTTGGTTGCCGAATCCGATGAACTTTCCTTTTATGTTGTATGGTTCCTGCATTAGGAGTATATCAATCTGCTTTTCACTGAGGAGTTTGGCTGCCTCGAGTGATACTGTTTGTGATCGTCTCATGTTCAGCTGTGCTATTCTGATTTCTGGATACGTATTATCAGAGTTCTTATTTTCCATAGTCGGTTCGGGCGAGGACCTGGTCAAGGGCTGTGGAATATGCCGGGCAGTTCTTGTCTTTTACGGAGTGGGTCGATGGTCTTCCTGCTTTTTTGCAATTTGGACAGGTCGCGGCAACATTCCTGCTCTTGCAGTCCTTAAAGCTGTGCCCGTGGCCGGCACAGTGGCCACAGATATCTTTATCACTTCTGCAATACTTTGTCGTGTGTCCAAAAGCCTGACATTTGTAGCATCGTGTAGCTACGATGTAATCTCTCACGTGGCATCGATCCCAGCATATGTGGACTCTTTCTCGATTCAATAACTTTTCTCTGATCTCTGGTGAGACCTCTAAGACAATGTTGCAGTGATCTTTTTCCTTGTCTCCGGTCTTGAAGGCGAGTTTGATTTGATTTTCAAACTTCTCCTGTTCCTCTGGAAGAGCGTTTTGCTTTGCAATGGTGGAGATTAATTCTTTCTCCTCTGCGAATCGTGGTGCGTTGAAGATTATTATACGCGGATTCTTTTTAATTGGCACAGCGACTTTAAATCCTGCCTCCTTCAGTTTTTTGTTATACATTAATGTGGTAGTATCTTCTTTCTTTGCGGTCTCTATTAGTATGCCATTTCCTTGAATGCTCCTAATATTGTTCACTTGAAGACCTTCTGTGGCGGGTGAGATTATGGTTTTTACTACGTCCTTTGTTATTGAACTTGATTCGTATTTACTCGGGTCGTTTGGTACGATAGTTATGACATTCGGCGGGTCCTGTTTGCGAGTGGAAACGAAGGTTTTTCCAGATTTTATGCCTACTTTATCGGCGTATGAGACGGGGTGCTGTGTCTCCATGGTATTCGCTTTCTGGCCGGTACTTCTGAGGGTTTGCACCTGTGCCTCGAGGTAGCTGTTTCTCATCAGGACATCTGTAATAAGATTTTGTAGTGCCATGAAATTTTCTGAGATCTTGCCTCGGGTTGCCAGATCGATTGTTACGCTCTGATTATTTAAGATAACCAGGAGGTCCCTCCCGATGCGATCAGATCTCGCTTTGAAGCTTTCGTTCTCCGCAGGTGCCGTGGATTCTCTGCAGCATATATTCTCCTTACAGCACTCTCTGTCTAATGGCTCTGGATTGAAGTTGTGAGTCTCATCGAGGTCCGTGCTTGAATCGGTGGAGTAGTCAGACTCTGTAGAGGAGTCTACGCCGCCCTTCATATGCTTGCTCGTATTTCCCTTAGTGTCGGAGTCGTCTCCCTGCCTAGCTCTCTTGCAGCATTCCTTTTCAGTTTCCATTGGAACATTTCCTGCTACGGTGTTCTGAGTTTTCACCTTAGTGATTTTGTTCTTCTTCTGTTTTGGGACAGTTTCGTTTTTATTTTTCGTGTCGTCCTTCAGGAAGGCCTTAATTTTACTGCTGTGTTTATTGGACGACATTTTGTATGGCACGCGCCCGATGGGGCGGCGCCTTTGTCACTTTGTGTGTCTTTGCAGCGAGACCAGATTTGAATTTGGCGGTTAAGATTTTGTTCAAGATGGCGCCAGGATTGGTGTTTCGGGTAGCAGGGAGATGGCGTTAGGTCGCGCGGGAAGATGCCAAGATGGCGACCAAGATGGCGACCGAGGTGGCGTCCTATACTTAATTCGCGTATATTCGATCTATTTCACCGAGATTCACTGTTCTTTCACTAGGATAGTGTTACTGTGTGATAGGTACACTCGCACATATGAGGGCAGGTTGGAATCTGTAGCCGGAGTCGGGTAATTGGCAACTTGAGACGATTGTCGCGTCTCGGCGTGCCAAGATGGCGGTCGGAGGCGACGTGAAGCTTGTTTTCTCTGATATCTATCCACAGGGTCATTCCTCGCCCAGAATTGTCCGTACACTTGTACACTGGCACACTTGGAGCACTGTAGGATATTTTTAGGGTTCTTTTACTTATTATAAACTCTGAAAACTTTCACTAAACACGGAGCGATGTGATGACGCGTCATTACTCTGCGCCACCTAGCGGACCAGTCCAGTAGATAGGGACAGAGGGAATCTCGTTAATCCATTCATGCGCGTCACTAATTAGATGACGAGGCATTTGGCTACCTTAAGAGAGTCATAGTTACTCCCGCCGTTTACCCGCGCTTTTTTGAATTTCTTCACGTTGACATTCAGAGCACTGGGCAGAAATCACATTGCGTCAACACCCGTGGGGGCCATCGCAATGCTTTGTTTTAATTAGACAGTCGGATTCCCCTAGTCCGTGCCAGTTCTGAGCTGAGCGTTGAATGGCGGCCGAAGAGGACGATCGTTCTAGACGAAAGCCTCGCAGCAAGGAAGATCCGCGGGAGGCCAAGGCACGGGACCGAGCTCGGATTCCCATCAATGTGTTCACCTCGCCCAGGCCCGGCACGTCAGCCAGACCCGCTTCCCGACCAAGCCCGACACGCCCCGCTCCTCAGAGCCAATCCTTATTCCGAAGTTACGGATCCAATTTGCCGACTTCCCTTACCTACATTAATCTATCGACTAGAGGCTCTTTACCTTGGAGACCTGCTGCGGATATGGGTACGAACCGGCGCGACACCTCCACGTGGCCCTCTCC
>NW_027469115.1:702500-705000 GCF_051020765.1 Lasioglossum baleicum
GTCCGTCGAAAAGAACTTTCGGGGACTGGACGACCGACAGATCGCGCGGTTCCGCACGAATCGACAATGAAGAAAAGAAAAGACATGGGGCGACCGACATAAAGGTTCTCATCATTGGATATACCTTTTCTCTCTCCGCGGTGCTGTTCCGTGCGTGAACACACAAGTGTGTCTTTTGCGTCGTGTGACAATCAAGTTCGAAATAAGCCTCGCCAATAGAGGAGTATACATATTATTAAAAAAAAAAAATAATAATACATATAACCCGGTGGGATTTCTTTTTCTCTCTACTTCTATATAATTGAACCAAAAACCACGGGGGTACAGAAACGTTGCGCACGAAACGATTTATCATCGATCAAACGCAAAACCAAATTAGAGACACGAGAGAAAGAGAGTAAGATCTCAAGACGCTCATAGGCCGTCATCAATACGATTCAACGCGAACGTGGCGATGGAATGGCAATCGCACAGATTAGCGAGGACACGTCGACGACGGGGAATAATTCCGACCCGATCAAGTACGACGTGCTCATCCCGCACATTGCTGCGCTTTGCTCCGCTGTCCATCGATCATCAAAGCGTTCGCGATAGAACGAGAGATCTCTTTCGTCTCTTCCCTCGAAGACTCGAAAAGGAATGTGTTTGTCGAAATCGCCGGCAACGACGACCCTCCGCCGTATGGCAATTATAACGTAGAGTTAAGAAACTCATCCACGCACAGGCATATTCTCTCCCTGGGGCTTAACATTGCCACACCACACACACTCTGTGTGCCACACAGTATTCTTTCTTTCTTTTATAATTTGTGTGTCCATCTCTGTAGTCTCGCGAGACTCTTGTAAATATACCTCTTTCGTATATACGCATCATTTCAGGCGACGTCGGGAGCGCGTTAAATGTTCATGAGTGGAAACGCTTCTTTCCGCAAGGCGAATCGTTTCGCAGAGAAGGTGAGAGATTTGGAGATCCTCGTCGAAGCGGTGCCTTACGGGCGGTCGTATTTTCAATACGACTCACGACACCGTAAAAACACTCACGCAAGTCCGAACGTAAGAAATACCAATCCCTACTTCGCCTCTCGTGGAAACTAGATATATATATATTTGTATGTGTTTATAAGACGCAATGCAAAAATTGGCAATTTTCACAGAACCGCGACAAACGCCGACGAAACGCCCATCATTCGCTCGTACGTAGCATCTTTGCAACCCGACTCCGAAACGCTCTTTGGCGCCCTCCAAAAATATATTTGGAGAGGTAAGCGACGGCGGGGACTTACAAGAGCAACGCAAGCAGTTTATGGTTACGTAAACGACCCTCAGCCAGGCGTGGTCCAGGAATTGTATCCGTGGACCGCAATGTGCGTTCGAAATGTCGATGTTCATGTGTCCTGCAGTTCACACGTTGACGCGCAATTAGCTGCGTTCTTCATCGACCCACGAGCCAAGTGATCCACCGTTCAGGGTAATCGTATATATTTTTGATTTACAAATCAATATATGTATCTGTCTCTTGTTCTGCGGTTCGTAAGAACGCATTGTACCTGAACGCTCCAACCAGCGCGCGAAGGAGATTCGTTCAGGCGTCGTTTTAAGGACGACACTATCGTCGTCCGTGGAAACGGAAAAAAAAAACCGTCAGATACGCAACACGTATCCGACGGCCGGGCGAACAGTACATTGAAAAACCGTTAACGTGGAAAACGCGGAGATGAATATATTCTCTGAAAACGACGGGGATCGTAGACAACCCGATACTGGATCCAGAGATGTAATAATATTCCTCTCCTCTTCACTTCCATTTCATTTGATGTGAGAACGGAGGACTTCACAGCCGGCTCTGGCAGCGGTCATTCGTCCCAAGCTCTCGCGATGCGCACTATTGGGCCACACGCACGGAGTAGGGTGTCAGACTCACGACTGCTTTAAAAGCGAGCTTCACGAGCCGGTCCACTTCCCGTATAAAACACATTTCCATAAAATGTTGGTGTGTGCTCGAGGTAACGATAAATTCCGATACAAGCGGACTCGCGAGCCGGCTCTGGCCGTAGGCGCGATCCCCGTTCTCGTCCCAAGCTCGTCTGCGCGCACTATTGGGCCACACAGAGAGTAGGGTGTCGTCGGGAATAATCGCGCCATTGGCTTTATAGCGAGCGTCACGGCCGGTCCTCTCGGAACACCGTTTTTCGTCGGAACGATATTACCATATTTTTATTTTATTCGACAGATTAGCGGACTCACAGCCGGCTCTGGCAGCGGTCATTCGTCCCAAGCTCTCGCGATGCGCACTATTGGGCCACACGCACGGAGTAGGGTGTCAGACTCACGACTGCTTTACAAAAGCGAGCATCACGAGCCGGTCCGCTCTGGCGAATGTATAATATTATAATAAATATACGTTCCGTCGTCAACGAACACCGCGTGCGGCGCAGCAACGTTTCGTGCTCTTGGTTATACGCGAACCCGATACAAATAGAGAGCGGGACTCACAGTCGGCT
>NW_027469115.1:710000-720000 GCF_051020765.1 Lasioglossum baleicum
CAAAGCTCTAGGATGAATATTTATCGAATAAACTCAGAATAATGTTCCGGGCGCATTGCGAGCAACTCCGACCGAAGCGAAATTTTTCTAAGTCCAACCGCCAAGAGTAAACTTTTTTCCTAGCGTTCCCAGACCATTATAAATATTAGATCATTGTATAATAACGCATTCTAACAATAAATATCAAGTATCAAAGCTTTAGGATGAATATTTATCGAATAAACTCAGAATAATGTTCCGGGCGCATTGCGAGCAACTCCGACCGAGCGAAATTTTTCTAAGTCCAACCGCCAAGAGTAAACTTTTTTCCTAGCGTTCCCAGACCATTATAAATATTAGATCATTGTATAATAACGCATTCTAACAATAAATATCAAGTATCAAAGCTTTAGGATGAATATTTATCGAATAAACTCAGAATAATGTTCCGGGCGCATTGCGAGCAACTCCGACCGAGCGAAATTTTTCTAAGTCCAACCGCCAAGAGTAAACTTTTTTCCTAGCGTTCCCAGACCATTATAAATATTAGATCATTGTATAATAACGCATTCTAACAATAAATATCAAGTATCAAAGCTTTAGGATGAATATTTATCGAATAAACTCAGAATAATGTTCCGGGCGCATTGCGAGCAACTCCGACCGAGCGAAATTTTTCTAAGTCCAACCGCCAAGAGTAAACTTTTTTCCTAGCGTTCCCAGACCATTATAAATATTAGATCATTGTATAATAACGCATTCTAACAATAAATATCAAGTATCAAAGCTTTAGGATGAAT
Organism: Lasioglossum baleicum; assembly: GCF_051020765.1. Classification (NCBI taxonomy): domain Eukaryota; kingdom Metazoa; phylum Arthropoda; class Insecta; order Hymenoptera; family Halictidae; genus Lasioglossum; species Lasioglossum baleicum. Next base: position 710,780 of record NW_027469115.1, read on the forward strand.
ATTTATCGAATAAACTCAGAATAATGTTCCGGGCGCATTGCGAGCAACTCCGACCGAGCGAAATTTTTCTAAGTCCAACCGCCAAGAGTAAACTTTTTTCCTAGCGTTCCCAGACCATTATAAATATTAGATCATTGTATAATAACGCATTCTAACAATAAATATCAAGTATCAAAGCTTTAGGATGAATATTTATCGAATAAACTCAGAATAATGTTCCGGGCGCATTGCGAGCAACTCCGACCGAGCGAAATTTTTCTAAGTCCAACCGCCAAGAGTAAACTTTTTTCCTAGCGTTCCCAGACCATTATAAATATTAGATCATTGTATAATAACGCATTCTAACAATAAATATCAAGTATCAAAGCTCTAGGATGAATATTTATCGAATAAACTCAGAATAATGTTCCGGGCGCATTGCGAGCAACTCCGACCGAAGCGAAATTTTTCTAAGTCCAACCGCCAAGAGTAAACTTTTTTCCTAGCGTTCCCAGACCATTATAAATATTAGATCATTGTATAATAACGCATTCTAACAATAAATATCAAGTATCAAAGCTTTAGGATGAATATTTATCGAATAAACTCAGAATAATGTTCCGGGCGCATTGCGAGCAACTCCGACCGAGCGAAATTTTTCTAAGTCCAACCGCCAAGAGTAAACTTTTTTCCTAGCGTTCCCAGACCATTATAAATATTAGATCATTGTATAATAACGCATTCTAACAATAAATATCAAGTATCAAAGCTTTAGGATGAATATTTATCGAATAAACTCAGAATAATGTTCCGGGCGCATTGCGAGCAACTCCGACCGAGCGAAATTTTTCTAAGTCCAACCGCCAAGAGTAAACTTTTTTCCTAGCGTTCCCAGACCATTATAAATATTAGATCATTGTATAATAACGCATTCTAACAATAAATATCAAGTATCAAAGCTTTAGGATGAATATTTATCGAATAAACTCAGAATAATGTTCCGGGCGCATTGCGAGCAACTCCGACCGAGCGAAATTTTTCTAAGTCCAACCGCCAAGAGTAAACTTTTTTCCTAGCGTTCCCAGACCATTATAAATATTAGATCATTGTATAATAACGCATTCTAACAATAAATATCAAGTATCAAAGCTTTAGGATGAATATTTATCGAATAAACTCAGAATAATGTTCCGGGCGCATTGCGAGCAACTCCGACCGAGCGAAATTTTTCTAAGTCCAACCGCCAAGAGTAAACTTTTTTCCTAGCGTTCCCAGACCATTATAAATATTAGATCATTGTATAATAACGCATTCTAACAATAAATATCAAGTATCAAAGCTTTAGGATGAATATTTATCGAATAAACTCAGAATAATGTTCCGGGCGCATTGCGAGCAACTCCGACCGAGCGAAATTTTTCTAAGTCCAACCGCCAAGAGTAAACTTTTTTCCTAGCGTTCCCAGACCATTATAAATATTAGATCATTGTATAATAACGCATTCTAACAATAAATATCAAGTATCAAAGCTCTAGGATGAATATTTATCGAATAAACTCAGAATAATGTTCCGGGCGCATTGCGAGCAACTCCGACCGAAGCGAAATTTTTCTAAGTCCAACCGCCAAGAGTAAACTTTTTTCCTAGCGTTCCCAGACCATTATAAATATTAGATCATTGTATAATAACGCATTCTAACAATAAATATCAAGTATCAAAGCTCTAGGATGAATATTTATCGAATAAACTCAGAATAATGTTCCGGGCGCATTGCGAGCAACTCCGACCGAGCGAAATTTTTCTAAGTCCAACCGCCAAGAGTAAACTTTCTTCCTAGCGTTCCCAGACCGTTATAAATATTAGATCATCGTGTGGTAAAGCATTTCGAAGACAAATATCAAGTATGAAAGCGCTCGGATGAGTATTTATCGAATAAACTGAGAATAATGTTCGGAGCGCATCGCTTGCTCGGCCGCTCGAACGAATCGTTCGCGCGCCGAGGCGCGTCGGATCGCCGTGCGAAGGAGCTCGAGCGAAATTTTTCTAAGTCCAACCGCCAAGAGTAAACTTTTCTCCCCGAGCTCTCGCACGAGTTTAATCGTTATATCCACGCACGATACCGCTTGTCATCAATATTTCTCGAGTTTCAAAGCTCTCGGACGCGTATTGCTCCAGTTTTTGTGAAATATTGCTCCGACCGCCAAGAGTAAACTTATCTTTCCGGCTTACTCGGACAATTATAAATATTAGATCATCGTGTGGTAAAGCATTTCGAAGACAAATATCAAGTATGAAAGCGCTCGGATGAGTATTTATCGAATAAACTGAGAATAATGTTCGGAGCGCATCGCTTGCTCGGCCGCTCGAACGAATCGTTCGCGCGCCGAGGCGCGTCGGATCGCCCTGCGAAGGAGCTCGAGCGAAATTTTTCTAAGTCCAACCGCCAAGAGTAAACTTTTCTCTCCGAGCTCCCGCACGACTTTAATCGTTATATCCACGCACGATACCGCTTGTCATCAATATTTCTCGAGTTTCAAAGCTCTCGGACGCGTATTGCTCGAGTTTTTGAGAAATATTGCTCCGACCGCCAAGAGTAAACTTATCTTTCCGGCTTACTCGGACAATTATAAATATTAGATCATCGTGTGGTAAAGCATTTGGAAGACAAATATCAAGTATGAAAGCGCTCGGATGAGTATTTATCGAATAAACTGAGAATAATGTTCGGAGCGCATCGCTTGCTCGGCCGCTCGAACGAATCGTTCGCGCGCCGAGGCGCGTCGGATCGCCGTGCGAAGGAGCTCGAGCGAAATTTTTCTAAGTCCAACCGCCAAGAGTAAACTTTTCTCCCCGAGCTCTCGCACGAGTTTAATCGTTATATCCACGCACGATACCGCTTGTCATCAATATTTCTCGAGTTTCAAAGCTCTCGGACGCGTATTGCTCCAGTTTTTGTGAAATATTGCTCCGACCGCCAAGAGTAAACTTATCTTTCCGGCTTACTCGGACAATTATAAATATTAGATCATCGTGTGGTAAAGCATTTCGAAGACAAATATCAAGTATGAAAGCGCTCGGATGAGTATTTATCGAATAAACTGAGAATAATGTTCGGAGCGCATCGCTTGCTCGGCCGCTCGAACGAATCGTTCGCGCGCCGAGGCGCGTCGGATCGCCGTGCGAAGGAGCTCGAGCGAAATTTTTCTAAGTCCAACCGCCAAGAGTAAACTTTTCTCTCCGAGCTCCCGCACGACTTTAATCGTTATATCCACGCACGATACCGCTTGTCATCAATATTTCTCGAGTTTCAAAGCTCTCGGACGCGTATTGCTCGAGTTTTTGAGAAATATTGCTCCGACCGCCAAGAGTAAACTTATCTTTCCGGCTTACTCGGACAATTATAAATATTAGATCATCGTGTGGTAAAGCATTTGGAAGACAAATATCAAGTATGAAAGCGCTCGGATGAGTATTTATCGAATAAACTGAGAATAATGTTCGGAGCGCATCGCTTGCTCGGCCGCTCGAACGAATCGTTCGCGCGCCGAGGCGCGTCGGATCGCCGTGCGAAGGAGCTCGAGCGAAATTTTTCTAAGTCCAACCGCCAAGAGTAAACTTTTCTCCCCGAGCTCTCGCACGAGTTTAATCGTTATATCCACGCACGATACCGCTTGTCATCAATATTTCTCGAGTTTCAAAGCTCTCGGACGCGTATTGCTCCAGTTTTTGTGAAATATTGCTCCGACCGCCAAGAGTAAACTTATCTTTCCGGCTTACTCGGACAATTATAAATATTAGATCATCGTGTGGTAAAGCATTTCGAAGACAAATATCAAGTATGAAAGCGCTCGGATGAGTATTTATCGAATAAACTGAGAATAATGTTCGGAGCGCATCGCTTGCTCGGCCGCTCGAACGAATCGTTCGCGCGCCGAGGCGCGTCGGATCGCCGTGCGAAGGAGCTCGAGCGAAATTTTTCTAAGTCCAACCGCCAAGAGTAAACTTTTCTCTCCGAGCTCCCGCACGACTTTAATCGTTATATCCACGCACGATACCGCTTGTCATCAATATTTCTCGAGTTTCAAAGCTCTCGGACGCGTATTGCTCGAGTTTTTGAGAAATATTGCTCCGACCGCCAAGAGTAAACTTATCTTTCCGGCTTACTCGGACAATTATAAATATTAGATCATCGTGTGGTAAAGCATTTCGAAGACAAATATCAAGTATGAAAGCGCTCGGATGAGTATTTATCGAATAAACTGAGAATAATGTTCGGAGCGCATCGCTTGCTCGGCCGCTCGAACGAATCGTTCGCGCGCCGAGGCGCGTCGGATCGCCCTGCGAAGGAGCTCGAGCGAAATTTTTCTAAGTCCAACCGCCAAGAGTAAACTTTTCTCCCCGAGCTCTCGCACGAGTTTAATCGTTATATCCACGCACGATACCGCTTGTCATCAATATTTCTCGAGTTTCAAAGCTCTCGGACGCGTATTGCTTCAGTTTTTGAGAAATATTGCTCCGACCGCCAAGAGTAAACTTATCTTTCCGGCTTACTCGGACAATTATAAATATTAGATCATCGTGTGGTAAAGCATAATGAAAACAAATATCAAGTATGAAAGCGCTCGGATGAGTATTTATCGAATAAACTGAGAATAATGTTCGGAGCGCATCGCTTGCTCGGCCGCTCGAACGAATCGTTCGCGCGCCGAGGCGCGTCGGATCGCCGTGCGAAGGAGCTCGAGCGAAATTTTTCTAAGTCCAACCGCCAAGAGTAAACTTTTCTCCCCGAGCTCCCGCACGACTTTAATCGTTATATCCACGCACGATACCGCTTGTCATCAATATTTCTCGAGTTTCAATGCTCTCGGACGCGTATTGCTCCAGTTTTTGTGAAATATTGCTCCGACCGCCAAGAGTAAACTTATCTTTCCGGCTTACTCGGACAATTATAAATATTAGATCATCGTGTGGTAAAGCATTTTGAAGACAAATATCAAGTATGAAAGCGCTCGGATGAGTATTTATCGAATAAACTGAGAATAATGTTCGGAGCGCATCGCTTGCTCGGCCGCTCGAACGAATCGTTCGCGCGCCGAGGCGCGTCGGATCGCCCTGCGAAGGAGCTCGAGCGAAATTTTTCTAAGTCCAACCGCCAAGAGTAAACTTTTCTCTCCGAGCTCCCGCACGACTTTAATCGTTATATCCACGCACGATACCGCTTGTCATCAATATTTCTCGAGTTTCAAAGCTCTCGGACGCGTATTGCTCGAGTTTTTGAGAAATATTGCTCCGACCGCCAAGAGTAAACTTATCTTTCCGGCTTACTCGGACAATTATAAATATTAGATCATCGTGTGGTAAAGCATTTGGAAGACAAATATCAAGTATGAAAGCGCTCGGATGAGTATTTATCGAATAAACTGAGAATAATGTTCGGAGCGCATCGCTTGCTCGGCCGCTCGAACGAATCGTTCGCGCGCCGAGGCGCGTCGGATCGCCCTGCGAAGGAGCTCGAGCGAAATTTTTCTAAGTCCAACCGCCAAGAGTAAACTTTTCTCCCCGAGCTCTCGCACGAGTTTAATCGTTATATCCACGCACGATACCGCTTGTCATCAATATTTCTCGAGTTTCAAAGCTCTCGGACGCGTATTGCTCCAGTTTTTGTGAAATATTGCTCCGACCGCCAAGAGTAAACTTATCTTTCCGGCTTACTCGGACAATTATAAATATTAGATCATCGTGTGGTAAAGCATTTCGAAGACAAATATCAAGTATGAAAGCGCTCGGATGAGTATTTATCGAATAAACTGAGAATAATGTTCGGAGCGCATCGCTTGCTCGGCCGCTCGAACGAATCGTTCGCGCGCCGAGGCGCGTCGGATCGCCGTGCGAAGGAGCTCGAGCGAAATTTTTCTAAGTCCAACCGCCAAGAGTAAACTTTTCTCTCCGAGCTCCCGCACGACTTTAATCGTTATATCCACGCACGATACCGCTTGTCATCAATATTTCTCGAGTTTCAAAGCTCTCGGACGCGTATTGCTCGAGTTTTTGAGAAATATTGCTCCGACCGCCAAGAGTAAACTTATCTTTCCGGCTTACTCGGACAATTATAAATATTAGATCATCGTGTGGTAAAGCATTTGGAAGACAAATATCAAGTATGAAAGCGCTCGGATGAGTATTTATCGAATAAACTGAGAATAATGTTCGGAGCGCATCGCTTGCTCGGCCGCTCGAACGAATCGTTCGCGCGCCGAGGCGCGTCGGATCGCCGTGCGAAGGAGCTCGAGCGAAATTTTTCTAAGTCCAACCGCCAAGAGTAAACTTTTCTCCCCGAGCTCTCGCACGAGTTTAATCGTTATATCCACGCACGATACCGCTTGTCATCAATATTTCTCGAGTTTCAAAGCTCTCGGACGCGTATTGCTCCAGTTTTTGTGAAATATTGCTCCGACCGCCAAGAGTAAACTTATCTTTCCGGCTTACTCGGACAATTATAAATATTAGATCATCGTGTGGTAAAGCATTTCGAAGACAAATATCAAGTATGAAAGCGCTCGGATGAGTATTTATCGAATAAACTGAGAATAATGTTCGGAGCGCATCGCTTGCTCGGCCGCTCGAACGAATCGTTCGCGCGCCGAGGCGCGTCGGATCGCCGTGCGAAGGAGCTCGAGCGAAATTTTTCTAAGTCCAACCGCCAAGAGTAAACTTTTCTCTCCGAGCTCCCGCACGACTTTAATCGTTATATCCACGCACGATACCGCTTGTCATCAATATTTCTCGAGTTTCAAAGCTCTCGGACGCGTATTGCTCGAGTTTTTGAGAAATATTGCTCCGACCGCCAAGAGTAAACTTATCTTTCCGGCTTACTCGGACAATTATAAATATTAGATCATCGTGTGGTAAAGCATTTCGAAGACAAATATCAAGTATGAAAGCGCTCGGATGAGTATTTATCGAATAAACTGAGAATAATGTTCGGAGCGCATCGCTTGCTCGGCCGCTCGAACGAATCGTTCGCGCGCCGAGGCGCGTCGGATCGCCCTGCGAAGGAGCTCGAGCGAAATTTTTCTAAGTCCAACCGCCAAGAGTAAACTTTTCTCCCCGAGCTCTCGCACGAGTTTAATCGTTATATCCACGCACGATACCGCTTGTCATCAATATTTCTCGAGTTTCAAAGCTCTCGGACGCGTATTGCTTCAGTTTTTGAGAAATATTGCTCCGACCGCCAAGAGTAAACTTATCTTTCCGGCTTACTCGGACAATTATAAATATTAGATCATCGTGTGGTAAAGCATAATGAAAACAAATATCAAGTATGAAAGCGCTCGGATGAGTATTTATCGAATAAACTGAGAATAATGTTCGGAGCGCATCGCTTGCTCGGCCGCTCGAACGAATCGTTCGCGCGCCGAGGCGCGTCGGATCGCCGTGCGAAGGAGCTCGAGCGAAATTTTTCTAAGTCCAACCGCCAAGAGTAAACTTTTCTCCCCGAGCTCCCGCACGACTTTAATCGTTATATCCACGCACGATACCGCTTGTCATCAATATTTCTCGAGTTTCAATGCTCTCGGACGCGTATTGCTCCAGTTTTTGTGAAATATTGCTCCGACCGCCAAGAGTAAACTTATCTTTCCGGCTTACTCGGACAATTATAAATATTAGATCATCGTGTGGTAAAGCATTTTGAAGACAAATATCAAGTATGAAAGCGCTCGGATGAGTATTTATCGAATAAACTGAGAATAATGTTCGGAGCGCATCGCTTGCTCGGCCGCTCGAACGAATCGTTCGCGCGCCGAGGCGCGTCGGATCGCCCTGCGAAGGAGCTCGAGCGAAATTTTTCTAAGTCCAACCGCCAAGAGTAAACTTTTCTCTCCGAGCTCCCGCACGACTTTAATCGTTATATCCACGCACGATACCGCTTGTCATCAATATTTCTCGAGTTTCAAAGCTCTCGGACGCGTATTGCTCGAGTTTTTGAGAAATATTGCTCCGACCGCCAAGAGTAAACTTATCTTTCCGGCTTACTCGGACAATTATAAATATTAGATCATCGTGTGGTAAAGCATTTGGAAGACAAATATCAAGTATGAAAGCGCTCGGATGAGTATTTATCGAATAAACTGAGAATAATGTTCGGAGCGCATCGCTTGCTCGGCCGCTCGAACGAATCGTTCGCGCGCCGAGGCGCGTCGGATCGCCCTGCGAAGGAGCTCGAGCGAAATTTTTCTAAGTCCAACCGCCAAGAGTAAACTTTTCTCCCCGAGCTCTCGCACGAGTTTAATCGTTATATCCACGCACGATACCGCTTGTCATCAATATTTCTCGAGTTTCAAAGCTCTCGGACGCGTATTGCTTCAGTTTTTGAGAAATATTGCTCCGACCGCCAAGAGTAAACTTATCTTTCCGGCTTACTCGGACAATTATAAATATTAGATCATCGTGTGGTAAAGCATAATGAAAACAAATATCAAGTATGAAAGCGCTCGGATGAGTATTTATCGAATAAACTGAGAATAATGTTCGGAGCGCATCGCTTGCTCGGCCGCTCGAACGAATCGTTCGCGCGCCGAGGCGCGTCGGATCGCCGTGCGAAGGAGCTCGAGCGAAATTTTTCTAAGTCCAACCGCCAAGAGTAAACTTTTCTCTCCGAGCTCCCGCACGACTTTAATCGTTATATCCACGCACGATACCGCTTGTCATCAATATTTCTCGAGTTTCAAAGCTCTCGGACGCGTATTGCTCGAGTTTTTGAGAAATATTGCTCCGACCGCCAAGAGTAAACTTATCTTTCCGGCTTACTCGGACAATTATAAATATTACATCATCGTGTGGTAAAGCATTTGGAAGACAAATATCAAGTATGAAAGCGCTCGGATGAGTATTTATCGAATAAACTGAGAATAATGTTCGGAGCGCATCGCTTGCTCGGCCGCTCGAACGAATCGTTCGCGCGCCGAGGCGCGTCGGATCGCCGTGCGAAGGAGCTCGAGCGAAATTTTTCTAAGTCCAACCGCCAAGAGTAAACTTTTCTCCCCGAGCTCTCGCACGAGTTTAATCGTTATATCCACGCACGATACCGCTTGTCATCAATATTTCTCGAGTTTCAAAGCTCTCGGACGCGTATTGCTCCAGTTTTTGTGAAATATTGCTCCGACCGCCAAGAGTAAACTTATCTTTCCGGCTTACTCGGACAATTATAAATATTAGATCATCGTGTGGTAAAGCATTTCGAA
>NW_027469115.1:735000-747500 GCF_051020765.1 Lasioglossum baleicum
GACAATTTTTGTCGATTTTTCAATATATAATAAATATGTGTGTCTTTTCGTCGCCAGCTCTTTCAGAGACAGGTCGACGACACTCTCTTATAGTTTTGTATAAAAATTCCTTTTTACTCGTTCGAATTCTCAGAGAACCTTTCGAACGAGTTTATATCATATTCCTCCCTCAATCTCTTCTCTCTTATAGTTTTGTATAAATTCATTTTTACTCGTTCGAATTCTCAGAGAACCTTTCGAACGAGTTTATATCATATTCCTCCCTCAATCTCTTCTCTCTTATAGTTTTGTATAAATTCATTTTTACTCGTTCGAATTCTCAGAGAACCTTTCGAACGAGTTTATATCATATTCCTCCCTCAATCTCTCTTCTCTCTTAAGTTTTGTATAAATTCATTTTTACTCGTTCGAATTCTCAGAGAACCTTTCGAACGAGTTTATATCATATTGCCACCTTCCTTCTTTTCCTTTCTTTCTTAACCTCGAACAAATTCATTTGCCAGATATTCCTGCGTTCTCGGTTTATATTTTTCTCATAACATCACAAATCATTACGTGTAGTGCATAAAATTCATGTTTAATATTTCCCTTTTGGGTTTCTCTCGAGAACAAATTCTTATATTTCCTTGCGTTCTCAGGTTGAGCTAACATCTGGTAGCACGAGTATCCCACGTAGCACGTAACCACGGGCGCTGGACAATCGACACAAGTGCCGAGGAAGCGCGGACAGGACGCATGCTGGGCTCTGGGTGTAACAATGCCCCTCCGAAAGCCAACCTCATTTTATTTACTTTTCGTTTCTCTGCAAACAAGAAGTTTGACTTCTTTCTAGTTTTAGTTTCTCTCAAACATCTTTCCATAACTATCTCAAACTTTTAGCTCGGATAGAAGAGTTGATGCTCAGTTAGTACGAGTATACACATCAGTGCATACAAGTCACCAACCTCCTCGATGGGAGGCTCGCCACATAAGGGCCATTCGGTCTTAGACACCGACCCGTGGCAATGCTGTGTAGAGAAAAGTTCTAAACGAAGTACGGAACGAAACAGTCGAGACCGAAGTCTCGAGGCGCCGTGAACTGCTTCTCGACCGAGATCGTAGAATAGCCCCAAGCGCGCGCTGAACCGCCCGACTCGCCGAACCGTCGAGTCTCTTAAGGATACCGAACGGCCGGCAAGGACGCCGGCGCCGCGCGGTGAATAGCACGCGCGCTTATGGGTGCAAACCGCCGCGGCAACAGCCCGTCCGGCGGGGCTGTTGGGACTTAGAAAAATTTTTGCATGAAAAATTTTTTTGTACAACACAATAAATATTTATATTTCCAGGATATTTAACACAAAATATTCAACTTTTCATATACTATCTCGGTACTTTGAACATTTTTCAAGTCCAACCGCCAAGAGTAAACTTATCTTTCTATCGTATCTAGACCATTATAAATATTAGATCATTGTATAATAAAGCATTCTAACAATAAATATCAAGTATCAAAGCTCTAGGATGAATATTTATCGAATAAACTCAGAATAATGTTCCGGGCGCATTGCGTGCAACTCCGACCGAAGTGAAATTTTTCTAAGTCCAACCGCCAAGAGTAAACTTTTTTCCTAGCGTTCCCAGACCATTATAAATATTAGATCATTGTATAATAACGCATTCTAACAATAAATATCAAGTATCAAAGCTCTAGGCTGAATATTTATCGAATAAACTCAGAATAATGTTCCAGGCGCATTACGAGCAACTCCGACCGAAGCGAAATTTTTCTAAGTCCAACCGCCAAGAGTAAACTTTTTTCCTAGCGTTCCCAGACCATTATAAATATTAGATCATTGTATAATAACGCATTCTAACAATAAATATCAAGTATCAAAGCTCTAGGATGAATATTTATCGAATAAACTCAGAATAATGTTCCGGGCGCATTGCGAGCAACTCCGACCGAAGCGAAATTTTTCTAAGTCCAACCGCCAAGAGTAAACTTTTTTCCTAGCGTTCCCAGACCATTATAAATATTAGATCATTGTATAATAACGCATTCTAACAATAAATATCAAGTATCAAAGCTTTAGGATGAATATTTATCGAATAAACTCAGAATAATGTTCCGGGCGCATTGCGAGCAACTCCGACCGAGCGAAATTTTTCTAAGTCCAACCGCCAAGAGTAAACTTTTTTCCTAGCGTTCCCAGACCATTATAAATATTAGATCATTGTATAATAACGCATTCTAACAATAAATATCAAGTATCAAAGCTTTAGGATGAATATTTATCGAATAAACTCAGAATAATGTTCCGGGCGCATTGCGAGCAACTCCGACCGAGCGAAATTTTTCTAAGTCCAACCGCCAAGAGTAAACTTTTTTCCTAGCGTTCCCAGACCATTATAAATATTAGATCATTGTATAATAACGCATTCTAACAATAAATATCAAGTATCAAAGCTTTAGGATGAATATTTATCGAATAAACTCAGAATAATGTTCCGGGCGCATTGCGAGCAACTCCGACCGAGCGAAATTTTTCTAAGTCCAACCGCCAAGAGTAAACTTTTTTCCTAGCGTTCCCAGACCATTATAAATATTAGATCATTGTATAATAACGCATTCTAACAATAAATATCAAGTATCAAAGCTTTAGGATGAATATTTATCGAATAAACTCAGAATAATGTTCCGGGCGCATTGCGAGCAACTCCGACCGAGCGAAATTTTTCTAAGTCCAACCGCCAAGAGTAAACTTTTTTCCTAGCGTTCCCAGACCATTATAAATATTAGATCATTGTATAATAACGCATTCTAACAATAAATATCAAGTATCAAAGCTTTAGGATGAATATTTATCGAATAAACTCAGAATAATGTTCCGGGCGCATTGCGAGCAACTCCGACCGAGCGAAATTTTTCTAAGTCCAACCGCCAAGAGTAAACTTTTTTCCTAGCGTTCCCAGACCATTATAAATATTAGATCATTGTATAATAACGCATTCTAACAATAAATATCAAGTATCAAAGCTCTAGGATGAATATTTATCGAATAAACTCAGAATAATGTTCCGGGCGCATTGCGAGCAACTCCGACCGAAGCGAAATTTTTCTAAGTCCAACCGCCAAGAGTAAACTTTTTTCCTAGCGTTCCCAGACCATTATAAATATTAGATCATTGTATAATAACGCATTCTAACAATAAATATCAAGTATCAAAGCTTTAGGATGAATATTTATCGAATAAACTCAGAATAATGTTCCGGGCGCATTGCGAGCAACTCCGACCGAGCGAAATTTTTCTAAGTCCAACCGCCAAGAGTAAACTTTTTTCCTAGCGTTCCCAGACCATTATAAATATTAGATCATTGTATAATAACGCATTCTAACAATAAATATCAAGTATCAAAGCTTTAGGATGAATATTTATCGAATAAACTCAGAATAATGTTCCGGGCGCATTGCGAGCAACTCCGACCGAGCGAAATTTTTCTAAGTCCAACCGCCAAGAGTAAACTTTTTTCCTAGCGTTCCCAGACCATTATAAATATTAGATCATTGTATAATAACGCATTCTAACAATAAATATCAAGTATCAAAGCTTTAGGATGAATATTTATCGAATAAACTCAGAATAATGTTCCGGGCGCATTGCGAGCAACTCCGACCGAGCGAAATTTTTCTAAGTCCAACCGCCAAGAGTAAACTTTTTTCCTAGCGTTCCCAGACCATTATAAATATTAGATCATTGTATAATAACGCATTCTAACAATAAATATCAAGTATCAAAGCTTTAGGATGAATATTTATCGAATAAACTCAGAATAATGTTCCGGGCGCATTGCGAGCAACTCCGACCGAGCGAAATTTTTCTAAGTCCAACCGCCAAGAGTAAACTTTTTTCCTAGCGTTCCCAGACCATTATAAATATTAGATCATTGTATAATAACGCATTCTAACAATAAATATCAAGTATCAAAGCTTTAGGATGAATATTTATCGAATAAACTCAGAATAATGTTCCGGGCGCATTGCGAGCAACTCCGACCGAGCGAAATTTTTCTAAGTCCAACCGCCAAGAGTAAACTTTTTTCCTAGCGTTCCCAGACCATTATAAATATTAGATCATTGTATAATAACGCATTCTAACAATAAATATCAAGTATCAAAGCTCTAGGATGAATATTTATCGAATAAACTCAGAATAATGTTCCGGGCGCATTGCGAGCAACTCCGACCGAAGCGAAATTTTTCTAAGTCCAACCGCCAAGAGTAAACTTTTTTCCTAGCGTTCCCAGACCATTATAAATATTAGATCATTGTATAATAACGCATTCTAACAATAAATATCAAGTATCAAAGCTCTAGGATGAATATTTATCGAATATACTCAGAATAATGTTCCGGGCGCATTGCGAGCAACTCCGACCGAGCGAAATTTTTCTAAGTCCAACCGCCAAGAGTAAACTTTTTTCCTAGCGTTCCCAGACCATTATAAATATTAGATCATTGTATAATAACGCATTCTAACAATAAATATCAAGTATCAAAGCTCTAGGATGAATATTTATCGAATAAACTCAGAATAATGTTCCGGGCGCATTGCGAGCAACTCCGACCGAAGCGAAATTTTTCTAAGTCCAACCGCCAAGAGTAAACTTTTTTCCTAGCGTTCCCAGACCATTATAAATATTAGATCATTGTATAATAACGCATTCTAACAATAAATATCAAGTATCAAAGCTCTAGGATGAATATTTATCGAATAAACTCAGAATAATGTTCCGGGCGCATTGCGAGCAACTCCGACCGAGCGAAATTTTTCTAAGTCCAACCGCCAAGAGTAAACTTTCTTCCTAGCGTTCCCAGACCGTTATAAATATTAGATCATCGTGTGGTAAAGCATTTCGAAGACAAATATCAAGTATGAAAGCGCTCGGATGAGTATTTATCGAATAAACTGAGAATAATGTTCGGAGCGCATCGCTTGCTCGGCCGCTCGAACGAATCGTTCGCGCGCCGAGGCGCGTCGGATCGCCGTGCGAAGGAGCTCGAGCGAAATTTTTCTAAGTCCAACCGCCAAGAGTAAACTTTTCTCCCCGAGCTCTCGCACGAGTTTAATCGTTATATCCACGCACGATACCGCTTGTCATCAATATTTCTCGAGTTTCAAAGCTCTCGGACGCGTATTGCTCCAGTTTTTGTGAAATATTGCTCCGACCGCCAAGAGTAAACTTATCTTTCCGGCTTACTCGGACAATTATAAATATTAGATCATCGTGTGGTAAAGCATTTCGAAGACAAATATCAAGTATGAAAGCGCTCGGATGAGTATTTATCGAATAAACTGAGAATAATGTTCGGAGCGCATCGCTTGCTCGGCCGCTCGAACGAATCGTTCGCGCGCCGAGGCGCGTCGGATCGCCCTGCGAAGGAGCTCGAGCGAAATTTTTCTAAGTCCAACCGCCAAGAGTAAACTTTTCTCTCCGAGCTCCCGCACGACTTTAATCGTTATATCCACGCACGATACCGCTTGTCATCAATATTTCTCGAGTTTCAAAGCTCTCGGACGCGTATTGCTCGAGTTTTTGAGAAATATTGCTCCGACCGCCAAGAGTAAACTTATCTTTCCGGCTTACTCGGACAATTATAAATATTAGATCATCGTGTGGTAAAGCATTTGGAAGACAAATATCAAGTATGAAAGCGCTCGGATGAGTATTTATCGAATAAACTGAGAATAATGTTCGGAGCGCATCGCTTGCTCGGCCGCTCGAACGAATCGTTCGCGCGCCGAGGCGCGTCGGATCGCCGTGCGAAGGAGCTCGAGCGAAATTTTTCTAAGTCCAACCGCCAAGAGTAAACTTTTCTCCCCGAGCTCTCGCACGAGTTTAATCGTTATATCCACGCACGATACCGCTTGTCATCAATATTTCTCGAGTTTCAAAGCTCTCGGACGCGTATTGCTCCAGTTTTTGTGAAATATTGCTCCGACCGCCAAGAGTAAACTTATCTTTCCGGCTTACTCGGACAATTATAAATATTAGATCATCGTGTGGTAAAGCATTTCGAAGACAAATATCAAGTATGAAAGCGCTCGGATGAGTATTTATCGAATAAACTGAGAATAATGTTCGGAGCGCATCGCTTGCTCGGCCGCTCGAACGAATCGTTCGCGCGCCGAGGCGCGTCGGATCGCCGTGCGAAGGAGCTCGAGCGAAATTTTTCTAAGTCCAACCGCCAAGAGTAAACTTTTCTCTCCGAGCTCCCGCACGACTTTAATCGTTATATCCACGCACGATACCGCTTGTCATCAATATTTCTCGAGTTTCAAAGCTCTCGGACGCGTATTGCTCGAGTTTTTGAGAAATATTGCTCCGACCGCCAAGAGTAAACTTATCTTTCCGGCTTACTCGGACAATTATAAATATTAGATCATCGTGTGGTAAAGCATTTGGAAGACAAATATCAAGTATGAAAGCGCTCGGATGAGTATTTATCGAATAAACTGAGAATAATGTTCGGAGCGCATCGCTTGCTCGGCCGCTCGAACGAATCGTTCGCGCGCCGAGGCGCGTCGGATCGCCGTGCGAAGGAGCTCGAGCGAAATTTTTCTAAGTCCAACCGCCAAGAGTAAACTTTTCTCCCCGAGCTCTCGCACGAGTTTAATCGTTATATCCACGCACGATACCGCTTGTCATCAATATTTCTCGAGTTTCAAAGCTCTCGGACGCGTATTGCTCCAGTTTTTGTGAAATATTGCTCCGACCGCCAAGAGTAAACTTATCTTTCCGGCTTACTCGGACAATTATAAATATTAGATCATCGTGTGGTAAAGCATTTCGAAGACAAATATCAAGTATGAAAGCGCTCGGATGAGTATTTATCGAATAAACTGAGAATAATGTTCGGAGCGCATCGCTTGCTCGGCCGCTCGAACGAATCGTTCGCGCGCCGAGGCGCGTCGGATCGCCGTGCGAAGGAGCTCGAGCGAAATTTTTCTAAGTCCAACCGCCAAGAGTAAACTTTTCTCTCCGAGCTCCCGCACGACTTTAATCGTTATATCCACGCACGATACCGCTTGTCATCAATATTTCTCGAGTTTCAAAGCTCTCGGACGCGTATTGCTCGAGTTTTTGAGAAATATTGCTCCGACCGCCAAGAGTAAACTTATCTTTCCGGCTTACTCGGACAATTATAAATATTAGATCATCGTGTGGTAAAGCATTTCGAAGACAAATATCAAGTATGAAAGCGCTCGGATGAGTATTTATCGAATAAACTGAGAATAATGTTCGGAGCGCATCGCTTGCTCGGCCGCTCGAACGAATCGTTCGCGCGCCGAGGCGCGTCGGATCGCCCTGCGAAGGAGCTCGAGCGAAATTTTTCTAAGTCCAACCGCCAAGAGTAAACTTTTCTCCCCGAGCTCTCGCACGAGTTTAATCGTTATATCCACGCACGATACCGCTTGTCATCAATATTTCTCGAGTTTCAAAGCTCTCGGACGCGTATTGCTTCAGTTTTTGAGAAATATTGCTCCGACCGCCAAGAGTAAACTTATCTTTCCGGCTTACTCGGACAATTATAAATATTAGATCATCGTGTGGTAAAGCATAATGAAAACAAATATCAAGTATGAAAGCGCTCGGATGAGTATTTATCGAATAAACTGAGAATAATGTTCGGAGCGCATCGCTTGCTCGGCCGCTCGAACGAATCGTTCGCGCGCCGAGGCGCGTCGGATCGCCGTGCGAAGGAGCTCGAGCGAAATTTTTCTAAGTCCAACCGCCAAGAGTAAACTTTTCTCCCCGAGCTCCCGCACGACTTTAATCGTTATATCCACGCACGATACCGCTTGTCATCAATATTTCTCGAGTTTCAATGCTCTCGGACGCGTATTGCTCCAGTTTTTGTGAAATATTGCTCCGACCGCCAAGAGTAAACTTATCTTTCCGGCTTACTCGGACAATTATAAATATTAGATCATCGTGTGGTAAAGCATTTTGAAGACAAATATCAAGTATGAAAGCGCTCGGATGAGTATTTATCGAATAAACTGAGAATAATGTTCGGAGCGCATCGCTTGCTCGGCCGCTCGAACGAATCGTTCGCGCGCCGAGGCGCGTCGGATCGCCCTGCGAAGGAGCTCGAGCGAAATTTTTCTAAGTCCAACCGCCAAGAGTAAACTTTTCTCTCCGAGCTCCCGCACGACTTTAATCGTTATATCCACGCACGATACCGCTTGTCATCAATATTTCTCGAGTTTCAAAGCTCTCGGACGCGTATTGCTCGAGTTTTTGAGAAATATTGCTCCGACCGCCAAGAGTAAACTTATCTTTCCGGCTTACTCGGACAATTATAAATATTAGATCATCGTGTGGTAAAGCATTTGGAAGACAAATATCAAGTATGAAAGCGCTCGGATGAGTATTTATCGAATAAACTGAGAATAATGTTCGGAGCGCATCGCTTGCTCGGCCGCTCGAACGAATCGTTCGCGCGCCGAGGCGCGTCGGATCGCCCTGCGAAGGAGCTCGAGCGAAATTTTTCTAAGTCCAACCGCCAAGAGTAAACTTTTCTCCCCGAGCTCTCGCACGAGTTTAATCGTTATATCCACGCACGATACCGCTTGTCATCAATATTTCTCGAGTTTCAAAGCTCTCGGACGCGTATTGCTCCAGTTTTTGTGAAATATTGCTCCGACCGCCAAGAGTAAACTTATCTTTCCGGCTTACTCGGACAATTATAAATATTAGATCATCGTGTGGTAAAGCATTTCGAAGACAAATATCAAGTATGAAAGCGCTCGGATGAGTATTTATCGAATAAACTGAGAATAATGTTCGGAGCGCATCGCTTGCTCGGCCGCTCGAACGAATCGTTCGCGCGCCGAGGCGCGTCGGATCGCCGTGCGAAGGAGCTCGAGCGAAATTTTTCTAAGTCCAACCGCCAAGAGTAAACTTTTCTCTCCGAGCTCCCGCACGACTTTAATCGTTATATCCACGCACGATACCGCTTGTCATCAATATTTCTCGAGTTTCAAAGCTCTCGGACGCGTATTGCTCGAGTTTTTGAGAAATATTGCTCCGACCGCCAAGAGTAAACTTATCTTTCCGGCTTACTCGGACAATTATAAATATTAGATCATCGTGTGGTAAAGCATTTGGAAGACAAATATCAAGTATGAAAGCGCTCGGATGAGTATTTATCGAATAAACTGAGAATAATGTTCGGAGCGCATCGCTTGCTCGGCCGCTCGAACGAATCGTTCGCGCGCCGAGGCGCGTCGGATCGCCGTGCGAAGGAGCTCGAGCGAAATTTTTCTAAGTCCAACCGCCAAGAGTAAACTTTTCTCCCCGAGCTCTCGCACGAGTTTAATCGTTATATCCACGCACGATACCGCTTGTCATCAATATTTCTCGAGTTTCAAAGCTCTCGGACGCGTATTGCTCCAGTTTTTGTGAAATATTGCTCCGACCGCCAAGAGTAAACTTATCTTTCCGGCTTACTCGGACAATTATAAATATTAGATCATCGTGTGGTAAAGCATTTCGAAGACAAATATCAAGTATGAAAGCGCTCGGATGAGTATTTATCGAATAAACTGAGAATAATGTTCGGAGCGCATCGCTTGCTCGGCCGCTCGAACGAATCGTTCGCGCGCCGAGGCGCGTCGGATCGCCGTGCGAAGGAGCTCGAGCGAAATTTTTCTAAGTCCAACCGCCAAGAGTAAACTTTTCTCTCCGAGCTCCCGCACGACTTTAATCGTTATATCCACGCACGATACCGCTTGTCATCAATATTTCTCGAGTTTCAAAGCTCTCGGACGCGTATTGCTCGAGTTTTTGAGAAATATTGCTCCGACCGCCAAGAGTAAACTTATCTTTCCGGCTTACTCGGACAATTATAAATATTAGATCATCGTGTGGTAAAGCATTTCGAAGACAAATATCAAGTATGAAAGCGCTCGGATGAGTATTTATCGAATAAACTGAGAATAATGTTCGGAGCGCATCGCTTGCTCGGCCGCTCGAACGAATCGTTCGCGCGCCGAGGCGCGTCGGATCGCCCTGCGAAGGAGCTCGAGCGAAATTTTTCTAAGTCCAACCGCCAAGAGTAAACTTTTCTCCCCGAGCTCTCGCACGAGTTTAATCGTTATATCCACGCACGATACCGCTTGTCATCAATATTTCTCGAGTTTCAAAGCTCTCGGACGCGTATTGCTTCAGTTTTTGAGAAATATTGCTCCGACCGCCAAGAGTAAACTTATCTTTCCGGCTTACTCGGACAATTATAAATATTAGATCATCGTGTGGTAAAGCATAATGAAAACAAATATCAAGTATGAAAGCGCTCGGATGAGTATTTATCGAATAAACTGAGAATAATGTTCGGAGCGCATCGCTTGCTCGGCCGCTCGAACGAATCGTTCGCGCGCCGAGGCGCGTCGGATCGCCGTGCGAAGGAGCTCGAGCGAAATTTTTCTAAGTCCAACCGCCAAGAGTAAACTTTTCTCCCCGAGCTCCCGCACGACTTTAATCGTTATATCCACGCACGATACCGCTTGTCATCAATATTTCTCGAGTTTCAATGCTCTCGGACGCGTATTGCTCCAGTTTTTGTGAAATATTGCTCCGACCGCCAAGAGTAAACTTATCTTTCCGGCTTACTCGGACAATTATAAATATTAGATCATCGTGTGGTAAAGCATTTTGAAGACAAATATCAAGTATGAAAGCGCTCGGATGAGTATTTATCGAATAAACTGAGAATAATGTTCGGAGCGCATCGCTTGCTCGGCCGCTCGAACGAATCGTTCGCGCGCCGAGGCGCGTCGGATCGCCCTGCGAAGGAGCTCGAGCGAAATTTTTCTAAGTCCAACCGCCAAGAGTAAACTTTTCTCTCCGAGCTCCCGCACGACTTTAATCGTTATATCCACGCACGATACCGCTTGTCATCAATATTTCTCGAGTTTCAAAGCTCTCGGACGCGTATTGCTCGAGTTTTTGAGAAATATTGCTCCGACCGCCAAGAGTAAACTTATCTTTCCGGCTTACTCGGACAATTATAAATATTAGATCATCGTGTGGTAAAGCATTTGGAAGACAAATATCAAGTATGAAAGCGCTCGGATGAGTATTTATCGAATAAACTGAGAATAATGTTCGGAGCGCATCGCTTGCTCGGCCGCTCGAACGAATCGTTCGCGCGCCGAGGCGCGTCGGATCGCCCTGCGAAGGAGCTCGAGCGAAATTTTTCTAAGTCCAACCGCCAAGAGTAAACTTTTCTCCCCGAGCTCTCGCACGAGTTTAATCGTTATATCCACGCACGATACCGCTTGTCATCAATATTTCTCGAGTTTCAAAGCTCTCGGACGCGTATTGCTTCAGTTTTTGAGAAATATTGCTCCGACCGCCAAGAGTAAACTTATCTTTCCGGCTTACTCGGACAATTATAAATATTAGATCATCGTGTGGTAAAGCATAATGAAAACAAATATCAAGTATGAAAGCGCTCGGATGAGTATTTATCGAATAAACTGAGAATAATGTTCGGAGCGCATCGCTTGCTCGGCCGCTCGAACGAATCGTTCGCGCGCCGAGGCGCGTCGGATCGCCGTGCGAAGGAGCTCGAGCGAAATTTTTCTAAGTCCAACCGCCAAGAGTAAACTTTTCTCTCCGAGCTCCCGCACGACTTTAATCGTTATATCCACGCACGATACCGCTTGTCATCAATATTTCTCGAGTTTCAAAGCTCTCGGACGCGTATTGCTCGAGTTTTTGAGAAATATTGCTCCGACCGCCAAGAGTAAACTTATCTTTCCGGCTTACTCGGACAATTATAAATATTACATCATCGTGTGGTAAAGCATTTGGAAGACAAATATCAAGTATGAAAGCGCTCGGATGAGTATTTATCGAATAAACTGAGAATAATGTTCGGAGCGCATCGCTTGCTCGGCCGCTCGAACGAATCGTTCGCGCGCCGAGGCGCGTCGGATCGCCGTGCGAAGGAGCTCGAGCGAAATTTTTCTAAGTCCAACCGCCAAGAGTAAACTTTTCTCCCCGAGCTCTCGCACGAGTTTAATCGTTATATCCACGCACGATACCGCTTGTCATCAATATTTCTCGAGTTTCAAAGCTCTCGGACGCGTATTGCTCCAGTTTTTGTGAAATATTGCTCCGACCGCCAAGAGTAAACTTATCTTTCCGGCTTACTCGGACAATTATAAATATTAGATCATCGTGTGGTAAAGCATTTCGAAGACAAATATCAAGTATGAAAGCGCTCGGATGAGTATTTATCGAATAAACTGAGAATAATGTTCGGAGCGCATCGCTTGCTCGGCCGCTCGAACGAATCGTTCGCGCGCCGAGGCGCGTCGGATCGCCGTGCGAAGGAGCTCGAGCGAAATTTTTCTAAGTCCAACCGCCAAGAGTAAACTTTTCTCTCCGAGCTCCCGCACGACTTTAATCGTTATATCCACGCACGATACCGCTTGTCATCAATATTT
>NW_027469115.1:762500-777500 GCF_051020765.1 Lasioglossum baleicum
ATCATATTCCTCCCTCAATCTCTTCTCTCTTATAGTTTTGTATAAATTCATTTTTACTCGTTCGAATTCTCAGAGAACCTTTCGAACGAGTTTATATCATATTCCTCCCTCAATCTCTCTTCTCTCTTAAGTTTTGTATAAATTCATTTTTACTCGTTCGAATTCTCAGAGAACCTTTCGAACGAGTTTATATCATATTGCCACCTTCCTTCTTTTCCTTTCTTTCTTAACCTCGAACAAATTCATTTGCCAGATATTCCTGCGTTCTCGGTTTATATTTTTCTCATAACATCACAAATCATTACGTGTAGTGCATAAAATTCATGTTTAATATTTCCCTTTTGGGTTTCTCTCGAGAACAAATTCTTATATTTCCTTGCGTTCTCAGGTTGAGCTAACATCTGGTAGCACGAGTATCCCACGTAGCACGTAACCACGGGCGCTGGACAATCGACACAAGTGCCGAGGAAGCGCGGACAGGACGCATGCTGGGCTCTGGGTGTAACAATGCCCCTCCGAAAGCCAACCTCATTTTATTTACTTTTCGTTTCTCTGCAAACAAGAAGTTTGACTTCTTTCTAGTTTTAGTTTCTCTCAAACATCTTTCCATAACTATCTCAAACTTTTAGCTCGGATAGAAGAGTTGATGCTCAGTTAGTACGAGTATACACATCAGTGCATACAAGTCACCAACCTCCTCGATGGGAGGCTCGCCACATAAGGGCCATTCGGTCTTAGACACCGACCCGTGGCAATGCTGTGTAGAGAAAAGTTCTAAACGAAGTACGGAACGAAACAGTCGAGACCGAAGTCTCGAGGCGCCGTGAACTGCTTCTCGACCGAGATCGTAGAATAGCCCCAAGCGCGCGCTGAACCGCCCGACTCGCCGAACCGTCGAGTCTCTTAAGGATACCGAACGGCCGGCAAGGACGCCGGCGCCGCGCGGTGAATAGCACGCGCGCTTATGGGTGCAAACCGCCGCGGCAACAGCCCGTCCGGCGGGGCTGTTGGGACTTAGAAAAATTTTTGCATGAAAAATTTTTTTGTACAACACAATAAATATTTATATTTCCAGGATATTTAACACAAAATATTCAACTTTTCATATACTATCTCGGTACTTTGAACATTTTTCAAGTCCAACCGCCAAGAGTAAACTTATCTTTCTATCGTATCTAGACCATTATAAATATTAGATCATTGTATAATAAAGCATTCTAACAATAAATATCAAGTATCAAAGCTCTAGGATGAATATTTATCGAATAAACTCAGAATAATGTTCCGGGCGCATTGCGTGCAACTCCGACCGAAGTGAAATTTTTCTAAGTCCAACCGCCAAGAGTAAACTTTTTTCCTAGCGTTCCCAGACCATTATAAATATTAGATCATTGTATAATAACGCATTCTAACAATAAATATCAAGTATCAAAGCTCTAGGCTGAATATTTATCGAATAAACTCAGAATAATGTTCCAGGCGCATTACGAGCAACTCCGACCGAAGCGAAATTTTTCTAAGTCCAACCGCCAAGAGTAAACTTTTTTCCTAGCGTTCCCAGACCATTATAAATATTAGATCATTGTATAATAACGCATTCTAACAATAAATATCAAGTATCAAAGCTCTAGGATGAATATTTATCGAATAAACTCAGAATAATGTTCCGGGCGCATTGCGAGCAACTCCGACCGAAGCGAAATTTTTCTAAGTCCAACCGCCAAGAGTAAACTTTTTTCCTAGCGTTCCCAGACCATTATAAATATTAGATCATTGTATAATAACGCATTCTAACAATAAATATCAAGTATCAAAGCTTTAGGATGAATATTTATCGAATAAACTCAGAATAATGTTCCGGGCGCATTGCGAGCAACTCCGACCGAGCGAAATTTTTCTAAGTCCAACCGCCAAGAGTAAACTTTTTTCCTAGCGTTCCCAGACCATTATAAATATTAGATCATTGTATAATAACGCATTCTAACAATAAATATCAAGTATCAAAGCTTTAGGATGAATATTTATCGAATAAACTCAGAATAATGTTCCGGGCGCATTGCGAGCAACTCCGACCGAGCGAAATTTTTCTAAGTCCAACCGCCAAGAGTAAACTTTTTTCCTAGCGTTCCCAGACCATTATAAATATTAGATCATTGTATAATAACGCATTCTAACAATAAATATCAAGTATCAAAGCTTTAGGATGAATATTTATCGAATAAACTCAGAATAATGTTCCGGGCGCATTGCGAGCAACTCCGACCGAGCGAAATTTTTCTAAGTCCAACCGCCAAGAGTAAACTTTTTTCCTAGCGTTCCCAGACCATTATAAATATTAGATCATTGTATAATAACGCATTCTAACAATAAATATCAAGTATCAAAGCTTTAGGATGAATATTTATCGAATAAACTCAGAATAATGTTCCGGGCGCATTGCGAGCAACTCCGACCGAGCGAAATTTTTCTAAGTCCAACCGCCAAGAGTAAACTTTTTTCCTAGCGTTCCCAGACCATTATAAATATTAGATCATTGTATAATAACGCATTCTAACAATAAATATCAAGTATCAAAGCTTTAGGATGAATATTTATCGAATAAACTCAGAATAATGTTCCGGGCGCATTGCGAGCAACTCCGACCGAGCGAAATTTTTCTAAGTCCAACCGCCAAGAGTAAACTTTTTTCCTAGCGTTCCCAGACCATTATAAATATTAGATCATTGTATAATAACGCATTCTAACAATAAATATCAAGTATCAAAGCTCTAGGATGAATATTTATCGAATAAACTCAGAATAATGTTCCGGGCGCATTGCGAGCAACTCCGACCGAAGCGAAATTTTTCTAAGTCCAACCGCCAAGAGTAAACTTTTTTCCTAGCGTTCCCAGACCATTATAAATATTAGATCATTGTATAATAACGCATTCTAACAATAAATATCAAGTATCAAAGCTTTAGGATGAATATTTATCGAATAAACTCAGAATAATGTTCCGGGCGCATTGCGAGCAACTCCGACCGAGCGAAATTTTTCTAAGTCCAACCGCCAAGAGTAAACTTTTTTCCTAGCGTTCCCAGACCATTATAAATATTAGATCATTGTATAATAACGCATTCTAACAATAAATATCAAGTATCAAAGCTTTAGGATGAATATTTATCGAATAAACTCAGAATAATGTTCCGGGCGCATTGCGAGCAACTCCGACCGAGCGAAATTTTTCTAAGTCCAACCGCCAAGAGTAAACTTTTTTCCTAGCGTTCCCAGACCATTATAAATATTAGATCATTGTATAATAACGCATTCTAACAATAAATATCAAGTATCAAAGCTTTAGGATGAATATTTATCGAATAAACTCAGAATAATGTTCCGGGCGCATTGCGAGCAACTCCGACCGAGCGAAATTTTTCTAAGTCCAACCGCCAAGAGTAAACTTTTTTCCTAGCGTTCCCAGACCATTATAAATATTAGATCATTGTATAATAACGCATTCTAACAATAAATATCAAGTATCAAAGCTTTAGGATGAATATTTATCGAATAAACTCAGAATAATGTTCCGGGCGCATTGCGAGCAACTCCGACCGAGCGAAATTTTTCTAAGTCCAACCGCCAAGAGTAAACTTTTTTCCTAGCGTTCCCAGACCATTATAAATATTAGATCATTGTATAATAACGCATTCTAACAATAAATATCAAGTATCAAAGCTTTAGGATGAATATTTATCGAATAAACTCAGAATAATGTTCCGGGCGCATTGCGAGCAACTCCGACCGAGCGAAATTTTTCTAAGTCCAACCGCCAAGAGTAAACTTTTTTCCTAGCGTTCCCAGACCATTATAAATATTAGATCATTGTATAATAACGCATTCTAACAATAAATATCAAGTATCAAAGCTCTAGGATGAATATTTATCGAATAAACTCAGAATAATGTTCCGGGCGCATTGCGAGCAACTCCGACCGAAGCGAAATTTTTCTAAGTCCAACCGCCAAGAGTAAACTTTTTTCCTAGCGTTCCCAGACCATTATAAATATTAGATCATTGTATAATAACGCATTCTAACAATAAATATCAAGTATCAAAGCTCTAGGATGAATATTTATCGAATATACTCAGAATAATGTTCCGGGCGCATTGCGAGCAACTCCGACCGAGCGAAATTTTTCTAAGTCCAACCGCCAAGAGTAAACTTTTTTCCTAGCGTTCCCAGACCATTATAAATATTAGATCATTGTATAATAACGCATTCTAACAATAAATATCAAGTATCAAAGCTCTAGGATGAATATTTATCGAATAAACTCAGAATAATGTTCCGGGCGCATTGCGAGCAACTCCGACCGAAGCGAAATTTTTCTAAGTCCAACCGCCAAGAGTAAACTTTTTTCCTAGCGTTCCCAGACCATTATAAATATTAGATCATTGTATAATAACGCATTCTAACAATAAATATCAAGTATCAAAGCTCTAGGATGAATATTTATCGAATAAACTCAGAATAATGTTCCGGGCGCATTGCGAGCAACTCCGACCGAGCGAAATTTTTCTAAGTCCAACCGCCAAGAGTAAACTTTCTTCCTAGCGTTCCCAGACCGTTATAAATATTAGATCATCGTGTGGTAAAGCATTTCGAAGACAAATATCAAGTATGAAAGCGCTCGGATGAGTATTTATCGAATAAACTGAGAATAATGTTCGGAGCGCATCGCTTGCTCGGCCGCTCGAACGAATCGTTCGCGCGCCGAGGCGCGTCGGATCGCCGTGCGAAGGAGCTCGAGCGAAATTTTTCTAAGTCCAACCGCCAAGAGTAAACTTTTCTCCCCGAGCTCTCGCACGAGTTTAATCGTTATATCCACGCACGATACCGCTTGTCATCAATATTTCTCGAGTTTCAAAGCTCTCGGACGCGTATTGCTCCAGTTTTTGTGAAATATTGCTCCGACCGCCAAGAGTAAACTTATCTTTCCGGCTTACTCGGACAATTATAAATATTAGATCATCGTGTGGTAAAGCATTTCGAAGACAAATATCAAGTATGAAAGCGCTCGGATGAGTATTTATCGAATAAACTGAGAATAATGTTCGGAGCGCATCGCTTGCTCGGCCGCTCGAACGAATCGTTCGCGCGCCGAGGCGCGTCGGATCGCCCTGCGAAGGAGCTCGAGCGAAATTTTTCTAAGTCCAACCGCCAAGAGTAAACTTTTCTCTCCGAGCTCCCGCACGACTTTAATCGTTATATCCACGCACGATACCGCTTGTCATCAATATTTCTCGAGTTTCAAAGCTCTCGGACGCGTATTGCTCGAGTTTTTGAGAAATATTGCTCCGACCGCCAAGAGTAAACTTATCTTTCCGGCTTACTCGGACAATTATAAATATTAGATCATCGTGTGGTAAAGCATTTGGAAGACAAATATCAAGTATGAAAGCGCTCGGATGAGTATTTATCGAATAAACTGAGAATAATGTTCGGAGCGCATCGCTTGCTCGGCCGCTCGAACGAATCGTTCGCGCGCCGAGGCGCGTCGGATCGCCGTGCGAAGGAGCTCGAGCGAAATTTTTCTAAGTCCAACCGCCAAGAGTAAACTTTTCTCCCCGAGCTCTCGCACGAGTTTAATCGTTATATCCACGCACGATACCGCTTGTCATCAATATTTCTCGAGTTTCAAAGCTCTCGGACGCGTATTGCTCCAGTTTTTGTGAAATATTGCTCCGACCGCCAAGAGTAAACTTATCTTTCCGGCTTACTCGGACAATTATAAATATTAGATCATCGTGTGGTAAAGCATTTCGAAGACAAATATCAAGTATGAAAGCGCTCGGATGAGTATTTATCGAATAAACTGAGAATAATGTTCGGAGCGCATCGCTTGCTCGGCCGCTCGAACGAATCGTTCGCGCGCCGAGGCGCGTCGGATCGCCGTGCGAAGGAGCTCGAGCGAAATTTTTCTAAGTCCAACCGCCAAGAGTAAACTTTTCTCTCCGAGCTCCCGCACGACTTTAATCGTTATATCCACGCACGATACCGCTTGTCATCAATATTTCTCGAGTTTCAAAGCTCTCGGACGCGTATTGCTCGAGTTTTTGAGAAATATTGCTCCGACCGCCAAGAGTAAACTTATCTTTCCGGCTTACTCGGACAATTATAAATATTAGATCATCGTGTGGTAAAGCATTTGGAAGACAAATATCAAGTATGAAAGCGCTCGGATGAGTATTTATCGAATAAACTGAGAATAATGTTCGGAGCGCATCGCTTGCTCGGCCGCTCGAACGAATCGTTCGCGCGCCGAGGCGCGTCGGATCGCCGTGCGAAGGAGCTCGAGCGAAATTTTTCTAAGTCCAACCGCCAAGAGTAAACTTTTCTCCCCGAGCTCTCGCACGAGTTTAATCGTTATATCCACGCACGATACCGCTTGTCATCAATATTTCTCGAGTTTCAAAGCTCTCGGACGCGTATTGCTCCAGTTTTTGTGAAATATTGCTCCGACCGCCAAGAGTAAACTTATCTTTCCGGCTTACTCGGACAATTATAAATATTAGATCATCGTGTGGTAAAGCATTTCGAAGACAAATATCAAGTATGAAAGCGCTCGGATGAGTATTTATCGAATAAACTGAGAATAATGTTCGGAGCGCATCGCTTGCTCGGCCGCTCGAACGAATCGTTCGCGCGCCGAGGCGCGTCGGATCGCCGTGCGAAGGAGCTCGAGCGAAATTTTTCTAAGTCCAACCGCCAAGAGTAAACTTTTCTCTCCGAGCTCCCGCACGACTTTAATCGTTATATCCACGCACGATACCGCTTGTCATCAATATTTCTCGAGTTTCAAAGCTCTCGGACGCGTATTGCTCGAGTTTTTGAGAAATATTGCTCCGACCGCCAAGAGTAAACTTATCTTTCCGGCTTACTCGGACAATTATAAATATTAGATCATCGTGTGGTAAAGCATTTCGAAGACAAATATCAAGTATGAAAGCGCTCGGATGAGTATTTATCGAATAAACTGAGAATAATGTTCGGAGCGCATCGCTTGCTCGGCCGCTCGAACGAATCGTTCGCGCGCCGAGGCGCGTCGGATCGCCCTGCGAAGGAGCTCGAGCGAAATTTTTCTAAGTCCAACCGCCAAGAGTAAACTTTTCTCCCCGAGCTCTCGCACGAGTTTAATCGTTATATCCACGCACGATACCGCTTGTCATCAATATTTCTCGAGTTTCAAAGCTCTCGGACGCGTATTGCTTCAGTTTTTGAGAAATATTGCTCCGACCGCCAAGAGTAAACTTATCTTTCCGGCTTACTCGGACAATTATAAATATTAGATCATCGTGTGGTAAAGCATAATGAAAACAAATATCAAGTATGAAAGCGCTCGGATGAGTATTTATCGAATAAACTGAGAATAATGTTCGGAGCGCATCGCTTGCTCGGCCGCTCGAACGAATCGTTCGCGCGCCGAGGCGCGTCGGATCGCCGTGCGAAGGAGCTCGAGCGAAATTTTTCTAAGTCCAACCGCCAAGAGTAAACTTTTCTCCCCGAGCTCCCGCACGACTTTAATCGTTATATCCACGCACGATACCGCTTGTCATCAATATTTCTCGAGTTTCAATGCTCTCGGACGCGTATTGCTCCAGTTTTTGTGAAATATTGCTCCGACCGCCAAGAGTAAACTTATCTTTCCGGCTTACTCGGACAATTATAAATATTAGATCATCGTGTGGTAAAGCATTTTGAAGACAAATATCAAGTATGAAAGCGCTCGGATGAGTATTTATCGAATAAACTGAGAATAATGTTCGGAGCGCATCGCTTGCTCGGCCGCTCGAACGAATCGTTCGCGCGCCGAGGCGCGTCGGATCGCCCTGCGAAGGAGCTCGAGCGAAATTTTTCTAAGTCCAACCGCCAAGAGTAAACTTTTCTCTCCGAGCTCCCGCACGACTTTAATCGTTATATCCACGCACGATACCGCTTGTCATCAATATTTCTCGAGTTTCAAAGCTCTCGGACGCGTATTGCTCGAGTTTTTGAGAAATATTGCTCCGACCGCCAAGAGTAAACTTATCTTTCCGGCTTACTCGGACAATTATAAATATTAGATCATCGTGTGGTAAAGCATTTGGAAGACAAATATCAAGTATGAAAGCGCTCGGATGAGTATTTATCGAATAAACTGAGAATAATGTTCGGAGCGCATCGCTTGCTCGGCCGCTCGAACGAATCGTTCGCGCGCCGAGGCGCGTCGGATCGCCCTGCGAAGGAGCTCGAGCGAAATTTTTCTAAGTCCAACCGCCAAGAGTAAACTTTTCTCCCCGAGCTCTCGCACGAGTTTAATCGTTATATCCACGCACGATACCGCTTGTCATCAATATTTCTCGAGTTTCAAAGCTCTCGGACGCGTATTGCTTCAGTTTTTGAGAAATATTGCTCCGACCGCCAAGAGTAAACTTATCTTTCCGGCTTACTCGGACAATTATAAATATTAGATCATCGTGTGGTAAAGCATAATGAAAACAAATATCAAGTATGAAAGCGCTCGGATGAGTATTTATCGAATAAACTGAGAATAATGTTCGGAGCGCATCGCTTGCTCGGCCGCTCGAACGAATCGTTCGCGCGCCGAGGCGCGTCGGATCGCCGTGCGAAGGAGCTCGAGCGAAATTTTTCTAAGTCCAACCGCCAAGAGTAAACTTTTCTCTCCGAGCTCCCGCACGACTTTAATCGTTATATCCACGCACGATACCGCTTGTCATCAATATTTCTCGAGTTTCAAAGCTCTCGGACGCGTATTGCTCGAGTTTTTGAGAAATATTGCTCCGACCGCCAAGAGTAAACTTATCTTTCCGGCTTACTCGGACAATTATAAATATTAGATCATCGTGTGGTAAAGCATTTGGAAGACAAATATCAAGTATGAAAGCGCTCGGATGAGTATTTATCGAATAAACTGAGAATAATGTTCGGAGCGCATCGCTTGCTCGGCCGCTCGAACGAATCGTTCGCGCGCCGAGGCGCGTCGGATCGCCGTGCGAAGGAGCTCGAGCGAAATTTTTCTAAGTCCAACCGCCAAGAGTAAACTTTTCTCCCCGAGCTCTCGCACGAGTTTAATCGTTATATCCACGCACGATACCGCTTGTCATCAATATTTCTCGAGTTTCAAAGCTCTCGGACGCGTATTGCTCCAGTTTTTGTGAAATATTGCTCCGACCGCCAAGAGTAAACTTATCTTTCCGGCTTACTCGGACAATTATAAATATTAGATCATCGTGTGGTAAAGCATTTCGAAGACAAATATCAAGTATGAAAGCGCTCGGATGAGTATTTATCGAATAAACTGAGAATAATGTTCGGAGCGCATCGCTTGCTCGGCCGCTCGAACGAATCGTTCGCGCGCCGAGGCGCGTCGGATCGCCGTGCGAAGGAGCTCGAGCGAAATTTTTCTAAGTCCAACCGCCAAGAGTAAACTTTTCTCTCCGAGCTCCCGCACGACTTTAATCGTTATATCCACGCACGATACCGCTTGTCATCAATATTTCTCGAGTTTCAAAGCTCTCGGACGCGTATTGCTCGAGTTTTTGAGAAATATTGCTCCGACCGCCAAGAGTAAACTTATCTTTCCGGCTTACTCGGACAATTATAAATATTAGATCATCGTGTGGTAAAGCATTTCGAAGACAAATATCAAGTATGAAAGCGCTCGGATGAGTATTTATCGAATAAACTGAGAATAATGTTCGGAGCGCATCGCTTGCTCGGCCGCTCGAACGAATCGTTCGCGCGCCGAGGCGCGTCGGATCGCCCTGCGAAGGAGCTCGAGCGAAATTTTTCTAAGTCCAACCGCCAAGAGTAAACTTTTCTCCCCGAGCTCTCGCACGAGTTTAATCGTTATATCCACGCACGATACCGCTTGTCATCAATATTTCTCGAGTTTCAAAGCTCTCGGACGCGTATTGCTTCAGTTTTTGAGAAATATTGCTCCGACCGCCAAGAGTAAACTTATCTTTCCGGCTTACTCGGACAATTATAAATATTAGATCATCGTGTGGTAAAGCATAATGAAAACAAATATCAAGTATGAAAGCGCTCGGATGAGTATTTATCGAATAAACTGAGAATAATGTTCGGAGCGCATCGCTTGCTCGGCCGCTCGAACGAATCGTTCGCGCGCCGAGGCGCGTCGGATCGCCGTGCGAAGGAGCTCGAGCGAAATTTTTCTAAGTCCAACCGCCAAGAGTAAACTTTTCTCCCCGAGCTCCCGCACGACTTTAATCGTTATATCCACGCACGATACCGCTTGTCATCAATATTTCTCGAGTTTCAATGCTCTCGGACGCGTATTGCTCCAGTTTTTGTGAAATATTGCTCCGACCGCCAAGAGTAAACTTATCTTTCCGGCTTACTCGGACAATTATAAATATTAGATCATCGTGTGGTAAAGCATTTTGAAGACAAATATCAAGTATGAAAGCGCTCGGATGAGTATTTATCGAATAAACTGAGAATAATGTTCGGAGCGCATCGCTTGCTCGGCCGCTCGAACGAATCGTTCGCGCGCCGAGGCGCGTCGGATCGCCCTGCGAAGGAGCTCGAGCGAAATTTTTCTAAGTCCAACCGCCAAGAGTAAACTTTTCTCTCCGAGCTCCCGCACGACTTTAATCGTTATATCCACGCACGATACCGCTTGTCATCAATATTTCTCGAGTTTCAAAGCTCTCGGACGCGTATTGCTCGAGTTTTTGAGAAATATTGCTCCGACCGCCAAGAGTAAACTTATCTTTCCGGCTTACTCGGACAATTATAAATATTAGATCATCGTGTGGTAAAGCATTTGGAAGACAAATATCAAGTATGAAAGCGCTCGGATGAGTATTTATCGAATAAACTGAGAATAATGTTCGGAGCGCATCGCTTGCTCGGCCGCTCGAACGAATCGTTCGCGCGCCGAGGCGCGTCGGATCGCCCTGCGAAGGAGCTCGAGCGAAATTTTTCTAAGTCCAACCGCCAAGAGTAAACTTTTCTCCCCGAGCTCTCGCACGAGTTTAATCGTTATATCCACGCACGATACCGCTTGTCATCAATATTTCTCGAGTTTCAAAGCTCTCGGACGCGTATTGCTTCAGTTTTTGAGAAATATTGCTCCGACCGCCAAGAGTAAACTTATCTTTCCGGCTTACTCGGACAATTATAAATATTAGATCATCGTGTGGTAAAGCATAATGAAAACAAATATCAAGTATGAAAGCGCTCGGATGAGTATTTATCGAATAAACTGAGAATAATGTTCGGAGCGCATCGCTTGCTCGGCCGCTCGAACGAATCGTTCGCGCGCCGAGGCGCGTCGGATCGCCGTGCGAAGGAGCTCGAGCGAAATTTTTCTAAGTCCAACCGCCAAGAGTAAACTTTTCTCCCCGAGCTCCCGCACGACTTTAATCGTTATATCCACGCACGATACCGCTTGTCATCAATATTTCTCGAGTTTCAATGCTCTCGGACGCGTATTGCTCCAGTTTTTGTGAAATATTGCTCCGACCGCCAAGAGTAAACTTATCTTTCCGGCTTACTCGGACAATTATAAATATTAGATCATCGTGTGGTAAAGCATTTTGAAGACAAATATCAAGTATGAAAGCGCTCGGATGAGTATTTATCGAATAAACTGAGAATAATGTTCGGAGCGCATCGCTTGCTCGGCCGCTCGAACGAATCGTTCGCGCGCCGAGGCGCTTCGGATCGCCGTGCGAAGGAGCTCGAGCGAAATTTTTCTAAGTCCAACCGCCAAGAGTAAACTTTTCTCCCCGAGCTCCCGCACGACTTTAATCGTTATATCCACGCACGATACCGCTTGTCATCAATATTTCTCGAGTTTCAATGCTCTCGGACGCGTATTGCTCCAGTTTTTGTGAAATATTGCTCCGACCGCCAAGAGTAAACTTATCTTTCCGGCTTACTCGGACAATTATAAATATTAGATCATCGTGTGGTAAAGCATTTTGAAGACAAATATCAAGTATGAAAGCGCTCGGATGAGTATTTATCGAATAAACTGAGAATAATGTTCGGAGCGCATCGCTTGCTCGGCCGCTCGAACGAATCGTTCGCGCGCCGAGGCGCGTCGGATCGCCGTGCGAAGGAGCTCGAGCGAAATTTTTCTAAGTCCAACCGCCAAGAGTAAACTTTTCTCCCCGAGCTCCCGCACGACTTTAATCGTTATATCCACGCACGATACCGCTTGTCATCAATATTTCTCGAGTTTCAATGCTCTCGGACGCGTATTGCTCCAGTTTTTGTGAAATATTGCTCCGACCGCCAAGAGTAAACTTATCTTTCCGGCTTACTCGGACAATTATAAATATTAGATCATCGTGTGGTAAAGCATAATGAAAACAAATATCAAGTATGAAAGCGCTCGGATGAGTATTTATCGAATAAACTGAGAATAATGTTCGGAGCGCATCGCTTGCTCGGCCGCTCGAACGAATCGTTCGCGCGCCGAGGCGCGTCGGATCGCCGTGCGAAGGAGCTCGAGCGAAATTTTTCTAAGTCCAACCGCCAAGAGTAAACTTTTCTCCCCGAGCTCCCGCACGACTTTAATCGTTATATCCACGCACGATACCGCTTGTCATCAATATTTCTCGAGTTTCAATGCTCTCGGACGCGTATTGCTCCAGTTTTTGTGAAATATTGCTCCGACCGCCAAGAGTAAACTTATCTTTCCGGCTTACTCGGACAATTATAAATATTAGATCATCGTGTGGTAAAGCATTTTGAAGACAAATATCAAGTATGAAAGCGCTCGGATGAGTATTTATCGAATAAACTGAGAATAATGTTCGGAGCGCATCGCTTGCTCGGCCGCTCGAACGAATCGTTCGCGCGCCGAGGCGCGTCGGATCGCCGTGCGAAGGAGCTCGAGCGAAATTTTTCTAAGTCCAACCGCCAAGAGTAAACTTTTCTCCCCGAGCTCCCGCACGACTTTAATCGTTATATCCACGCACGATACCGCTTGTCATCAATATTTCTCGAGTTTCAATGCTCTCGGACGCGTATTGCTCCAGTTTTTGTGAAATATTGCTCCGACCGCCAAGAGTAAACTTATCTTTCCGGCTTACTCGGACAATTATAAATATTAGATCATCGTGTGGTAAAGCATTTTGAAGACAAATATCAAGTATGAAAGCGCTCGGATGAGTATTTATCGAATAAACTGAGAATAATGTTCGGAGCGCATCGCTTGCTCGGCCGCTCGAACGAATCGTTCGCGCGCCGAGGCGCGTCGGATCGCCGTGCGAAGGAGCTCGAGCGAAATTTTTCTAAGTCCAACCGCCAAGAGTAAACTTTTCTCCCCGAGCTCCCGCACGACTTTAATCGTTATATCCACGCACGATACCGCTTGTCATCAATATTTCTCGAGTTTCAATGCTCTCGGACGCGTATTGCTCCAGTTTTTGTGAAATATTGCTCCGACCGCCAAGAGTAAACTTATCTTTCCGGCTTACTCGGACAATTATAAATATTAGATCATCGTGTGGTAAAGCATTTGGAAGACAAATATCAAGTATGAAAGCGCTCGGATGAGTATTTATCGAATAAACTGAGAATAATGTTCGGAGCGCATCGCTTGCTCGGCCGCTCGAACGAATCGTTCGCGCGCCGAGGCGCGTCGGATCGCCGTGCGAAGGAGCTCGAGCGAAATTTTTCTAAGTCCAACCGCCAAGAGTAAACTTTTCTCCCCGAGCTCCCGCACGACTTTAATCGTTATATCCACGCACGATACCGCTTGTCATCAATATTTCTCGAGTTTCAATGCTCTCGGACGCGTATTGCTCCAGTTTTTGTGAAATATTGCTCCGACCGCCAAGAGTAAACTTATCTTTCCGGCTTACTCGGACAATTATAAATATTAGATCATCGTGTGGTAAAGCATTTTGAAGACAAATATCAAGTATGAAAGCGCTCGGATGAGTATTTATCGAATAAACTGAGAATAATGTTCGGAGCGCATCGCTTGCTCGGCCGCTCGAACGAATCGTTCGCGCGCCGAGGCGCGTCGGATCGCCGTGCGAAGGAGCTCGAGCGAAATTTTTCTAAGTCCAACCGCCAAGAGTAAACTTTTCTCCCCGAGCTCCCGCACGACTTTAATCGTTATATCCACGCACGATACCGCTTGTCATCAATATTTCTCGAGTTTCAATGCTCTCGGACGCGTATTGCTCCAGTTTTTGTGAAATATTGCTCCGACCGCCAAGAGTAAACTTATCTTTCCGGCTTACTCGGACAATTATAAATATTAGATCATCGTGTGGTAAAGCATTTTGAAGACAAATATCAAGTATGAAAGCGCTCGGATGAGTATTTATCGAATAAACTGAGAATAATGTTCGGAGCGCATCGCTTGCTCGGCCGCTCGAACGAATCGTTCGCGCGCCGAGGCGCGTCGGATCGCCGTGCGAAGGAGCTCGAGCGAAATTTTTCTAAGTCCAACCGCCAAGAGTAAACTTTTCTCCCCGAGCTCCCGCACGACTTTAATCGTTATATCCACGCACGATACCGCTTGTCATCAATATTTCTCGAGTTTCAATGCTCTCGGACGCGTATTGCTCCAGTTTTTGTGAAATATTGCTCCGACCGCCAAGAGTAAACTTATCTTTCCGGCTTACTCGGACAATTATAAATATTAGATCATCGTGTGGTAAAGCATTTCGAAGACAAATATCAAGTATGAAAGCGCTCGGATGAGTATTTATCGAGTTATTGAGAAATAATGTTCCGAGTTATATTTCGACGTGTACTAATCGTGTTCTATCGGTCGTGCGGGTAAACGGCGGGAGTCAGTTTTGGTCTGTACTGTTAGGTAGATCGTCCCCGGATATGTTTGCGATGCGCGTGTTTGGATTAACGAGATTCCCTCTGTCCCTTTTTTTTTTTTCGTTCGAACCATGTCTGTGGATTTGTGCGGATATT
Organism: Lasioglossum baleicum; assembly: GCF_051020765.1. Lineage (NCBI taxonomy): Eukaryota > Metazoa > Arthropoda > Insecta > Hymenoptera > Halictidae > Lasioglossum > Lasioglossum baleicum. The sequence continues at coordinate 777,468 of NW_027469115.1, forward strand.
GGGATGCCGGTTTTGGGCATTGTCAATAAAACA
>NW_027469115.1:782500-792500 GCF_051020765.1 Lasioglossum baleicum
GTTTGCTTTTAGTTGTCTTTTTTGGTTTCTCTTTCGTTTCTTTATTGGCCTCTGCTATAGCCTTTTCTCCAACTCTATTCTCCTTCTTTTCTCCCTTCTTCGTCTTGTTTTTGTTGTTTTTTGTTTTGGTTTGTTTATTATCTTGTTCCATGTTATTCCCACGAGTTGGGACGAAAAACAGTCACTCCCCGGGTGACGCCCTTTCCAGGGAGAAGGCTTATACAACAGGGTTCGCCTTAGTCCTGAGGTTTAGCCACTAGGCGATCAGTGCTCCCACCGATCATCGACGTTCGTGCAGGGAACGTCGACCCTCTTTCACCGCGGTCTCCGGCTTAGAGGTCGGGATTTGTTGAGGGGTTTTTCTCCCCGCGGTCCGACACACAATTAAGGTAAGACCCTCGGTCTCACTCCCGTGACGTACCACCGGGTTACGCTCCGGTGGGTCGTTGCCACGGCGAGGAGTTTTCCGATTTTGCGAGTGCCACGGTGATCGCAAGCGATCACTCACGTAAGAGCACTTCCAACCAGAGCCCCGTTCGTCACCCGAGGGTGTCCAGGTCCTACCACTTGGAGGAGGGGTTGGCGCACCAGGGAATAAAACCCTGGACCTTCTAGGACCCAGTAGATAGGGACAGAGGGAATCTCGTTAATCCATTCATGCGCGTCACTAATTAGATGACGAGGCATTTGGCTATTCTCTGTACGGTACTACTTACTTAAGCAGCCGTATACTTCCGTGGTTAAACCCCCACGTTGGGTATATAAAAATATGTACAAAACTCCCGGGAATGGATTAACTTCTATCCGAGGCCTACTTTCTAGGCCGCTGCCAAAGGACCTGCCTCGGCGCTTGGAAAAATTAGTAACGGGGACCCTTTCGGGAGGCGAGCTTGGTCTTGCACCGTAGGTGCGCGTCCAGGGAAAACCGCGAGGAGGTGTCGCCCCGGATTCTATGTGATAGAATCCGCCCCGCGCCTCACTGTACAATAGTATCAGCAGAGACTCGCACCGCTTGGTGTAAAAGGCCAAGCGGGCTGGAATTCGTTCAGCTGGCAGCTGCTTTGTCATTTGGCCATAGGCCTTTAATAAATAGTCTTGGCTTGTGCCGTGTCAGTGTTAAAATTTTCTCGACCGAAGTCGCGTCCAGTAATAAATAGGACGATCACTACACGTAGAGCAAAATAAATAAATAGATAAAATGTACAACGATTGTCGTCAATCGTAGTCAATAAAAGCGTTCGCGATTTCTATCGACGAACGGAGGGCAATCATCGCAACAGTAATTATATTGCCTCTTGTAAACCCTAGGGTCTTCAGGTTCCTTACCGTTCCTGACGGTATGGCGCCTCTGCAGCCTACTACCACTGGTAGTACTTCGGCTGTTTTACACTTTAGCTTCACTTTTAAGTGTTCTGCGGTTTCTTTGTATTTGTCTATTTTCTCTTTTCTAGCCTTTCGGAGATTCTCCTTATCCTCATAGCGGACTGTTACATCTACTACTCGGAGGTTGCCTTCTTGGTCTTTGATAACCAAATCAGGCTTCTTCAACTCTCCGTTTACATTAACTGTAGGCTCTCTGAACACCGTAGAACCGCTTGGCGCCTTATTTTCGATCATTCTCACGATCTCGTCGTGTCTGTGGATCCGTGCTGGCTTCGTGTGTATGCAGTTGCCCAGCACGTGCCCCAGGGTTTCGGCTTGGACTTTGCACTTTCGGCACATTGGATCAATATCCCTCCTGGCTCTCCTTAATGCTACTCTTGTGCCGAAAGTGTTGGTCCGTAGTTTCAGGGCATCTAGGTAACGCGATGGCTTCAATAATTCTGGCTTGTATAGCCATGCGTTCCCGTGTTTGTCATCGTAAAACTCATAAACACCATGGCCCTGTGAGACGAGTAGTCCCCATTCCTCGTGGCACTTTCTTTTTAATTTGCAACGATTGGCTTCTAGTTCTTCCTCAGTTGCTGGCCACTGGAGGCCTACCGATCTTGCATACTTAGTTAAAATGTCCTCCTGTCTTCGGTAGGCCTCTACCACCGCTTCATCCTCACTATCTCTCATTCGGAGGCCATTCCGGAGCTTTGCGATACGCACAATATCTGCAACCTTCTGGATTCCTAGGCCTCCGTTCCTCTTACCAGTATATAGCAATCCGTCCGCGGTAGACGGATGGAGATGTAGGATTTTCTTTATCACTTGTTTTACCTCCTGGTCTATTTCATCCAGGAGGTTAAGCGGTGGCGGGCTAGCAATCAGCATATGAATGTATTTGGGCAGCAAATGAACTCTGATCAGTTCTATTTTCTGGTGGGGCTTGAGCCCCATCATATTTATGTTCATTGCTGCCCTTATTATGCTCTTAGCTTCCAAGCATTGCAACCCCGACCAAGGTTTGATATTAATACCTAAGTATTTTATAGCGTCTTCTGGCTGTGACGCTGGCACGTGTTGATTCCCTATTTTAATTTCAGGGTCCTTTAAGTGCCACGTTTTGTTTTTGTGGACGATCTGAAATGTTGCACATTTACTTGCCTGTATATTCATACCCAGGCTATTCAAGTATTCGTTCAGTTTCTTGATCTGTCTTGCCGCCTCTTTTGCAGATTTGGCTATTAAGACTAGATCGTCCGCAAAAGCAAGAATGGAGACTATCTCGTCTCCAATCTTAATGCCCTCCGCCGTCTCGTCAATACAATCAATTATGGGGTCTATAATGGTGTTAAACAGCAGCGGCGATAGTGGATCGCCCTGCTTTACCCCTCTGTTTAGTCTTATTCTTATTCTCCCGTTTTCTTCTTTGGTCTTTATTTCTGTCCAGCAGTCGTCATACATTCTTTCAATGTAATCCGCCACTGCTGACGGGAGACCTTTCCTCTTCAGCCCATCTCCCACAGCCTTATGGGGGATAGTATCAAATGCTTTTGATATGTCGACGACCGTGATGACTCCTCCTGTTTTCTCCTTCATTTCCTTCACTACTTTGTCGAGGATGGATATGTTGTATTTGCATCCATCCTCCATTGTGAACCCTTTTTGCCTCCTGCTGTTCCTAATTACTTTCCGCAATCTCACGTCTATCATAGCGGAGTATATTCTACCCAGTAGCGAGCCAATTGTGATAGGACGCCAGTTTTTGACGTCCTTTGTATCTTTACCGGCTTTCGGTATTAAGGTGGTTCGATTTTTCTTCCACTGCTCTGGGTACGTTTGGAACAGCATGAGAGCATTATACAATTTCCATAATATGTGAAGGAATCCAGGCTTTCTTAAATGAGCCTTCTTCACGCCGTCGACACCTGCCGCTGTGTCATTTTTAATTCTCTTCATTTTCTCTATTATCTCTTGCATGGAGATGGGCTTCCAGCATTCTTCTAGAGGAGAGATTGTACTCGGGCCCCCTCCGAGTTTCGGTATACCTGTGGTGGGTCCACTAGTTCCCCACAGGTTACCGTAGAGCTCCTCAATATCAGCTCTTTCAGGAAGCTCAATTTGCTTCCTGTTCTCTATTTTCTCTCCCGCGACCGCCATATCCACCAACTTCCTTGGGCATTTCTTGTATAACTCTTGGTACCGAGCGTATCTGTACTTGAGATAGCGGGTGCGGTCGCTTTCCCTTGTTCTATTCCCGCTATCTCCTCTTCTGACGCTAGCTTCTGCCCTTATTTCCTCTTTCAACTTGTCCATCATTGCGTCGATGATACGCTCGGTGTCAAGGGGCTCCACCTCCTCCTTGTCGGCCAACTCCATGATCATTCTCTCTATTCCTTTCAATTCATGATCTTCGCTTAGAGGGAGGGCCTTTATTGCCGCTCTAAACGGCTCTTTCCAGACGTCGGTTTGTTCCATCAATTCTTCCTCCGTCTGTTCTTCTGTTGCCGATTCATAGGAAGAACTCGAGCTCGAGTCTTCCTCCTCGACAACATCTTCTGTCCTCCGAGTGGGTATTAATCCCATGAGCCTCCTTTTCTCACCGATTTGTTTGGCGGTTTTAGTAGTTATGAACTTTGCAATTTGTGCGTTTGGCTGTCTCAGGCTTTTATACAGCTCATTTAGTCGGACGAGTTCTTGCTTCTCCTCCGTTGTCCAGACCGAGGCTCTATTGACTGGACGGTTTGAAGTCGCTTCCCTCGTCCTTGCATCGTTCCTTACTACTGGATGTCGGTGTCGTTCGTGCTGCGAGAGCCCCATCCGTGTATTAAAGGCACTTCTGCAGTTGGGGCACTTAAACCGACCTTCTTGCTCTGGTGCCATCCCTCTACACCATGGGATATGGCACCTGCACGCGTGGACCTTCTCAAATATTCTTTCGCATTGCGCGCATCTCCATCCCACTTTGCAATTTGCGTGCTGCTGGTCCAGGTGCTTTATGAAGTCCCCAACTTCCAGAAATTGTCTGTTTCGGCTCCCGCAGAACCGACATTTTATTTGCCCACTCAGAGGCAGATCCACGTACATACCGAAGTCATTACCAGGGGCATTGCCAGAATCGTTACCAGTGGCCCTCCTGTCCATAGCGGACAAGTCCGCCGCAGAGGACCCAGGGCCGGGATCCTCTACGTCCGAGGCGGGAGCGCTGTTGTCACTGGCCATAATTTTATGTTTGTGTGATCGTCTCCCGTCTATTTTCACTTTCATTAATCAGTTTCATTTCCAGGTACTTGCCATGTCGTATAGGTGTCCAATCCAAAAGCGAAGGGGCCTACTGCTGACAGACCCGCTACCTTTCTCCACAGTTTGTAACTTTAGGGTCTTCTCGACCAGCACTTAGTGCTTAATATCTCCTCCTTTCTTCCACTTCCTTTAAAAGAACTTTACTTATTAGGGCACTTATGTACCCGCGCCTGTCTGCCAGCCTAGGTCCCTCCGCCCCGCCACTACCGACTTAGTTCCCACGTCATATCAGTGGTATCCAGCGGGGCCTCGAGGAGGCGCGTGTAGTGACTTGGGAGCGAGAGGCTATGTATTCGCATCATCTACCCCGAGTAACTATTAAATCCACCATTGACTCGTCTCATTGGAAAGCCGAACGAGTTGCCTTGAGCTGTACGGTGATGCCAGTGTGCGAGGGGAGAAAGTGGCCTGCGGCTAGGGCTCCGTCAGGTCTTCGGACTTACGCTCTCAGCAGCGTGTAGCTTCACGCCGCCAAGTACAAGACGTCTCGCTCCACGAGGGCGGCGTGTAGCCTTGCCCCAATGGCTTGGATACACGCGCGATCGTGTCGCTTAACGCCGAGTACTGACGGCGTGTTGCTTTGAACCGGGTTACAGCAAAAAAACTGCACCTCTTCAAAAAGCCTCAAAGGCAAATAAAAATCGATTGACGCGGTGTACAGTACGTCGTACACAACACGCCAACCGAAATTCATCCGGTCCGCCAGCGGATGTTATACACTACTCACCACTCGCACTGGTGTTCTCTATGCTGGTCATCAGCAGCTGTTATGGCGAACAAATGGTCTGAACCCTTGGTGGATTAACTCTTCATCTTGGATACTAGACCGGGCAAGCCCGGCCCGACACCTCAGCGATGAGAGTTCTCACCTCTCTTCCGGATTAAATCCGGTATGATGGCTACGAGGCCCCACAGCTCAAGTTCCCAGGCCTCTACCATCGTATCGAATATAAAGCCTTAAGAGAGTCATAGTTACTCCCGCCGTTTACCCGCGCTTTTTTGAATTTCTTCACGTTGACATTCAGAGCACTGGGCAGAAATCACATTGCGTCAACACCCGTGGGGGCCATCGCAATGCTTTGTTTTAATTAGACAGTCGGATTCCCCTAGTCCGTGCCAGTTCTGAGCTGAGCGTTGAATGGCGGCCGAAGAGGACGATCGTTCTAGACGAAAGCCTCGCAGCAAGGAAGATCCGCGGGAGGCCAAGGCACGGGACCGAGCTCGGATTCCCATCAATGTGTTCACCTCGCCCAGGCCCGGCACGTCAGCCAGACCCGCTTCCCGACCAAGCCCGACACGCCCCGCTCCTCAGAGCCAATCCTTATTCCGAAGTTACGGATCCAATTTGCCGACTTCCCTTACCTACATTAATCTATCGACTAGAGGCTCTTTACCTTGGAGACCTGCTGCGGATATGGGTACGAACCGGCGCGACACCTCCACGTGGCCCTCTCCTGGATTTTCAAGGTCCGAGGGGAAGATCCGGACACCGCCGCAACTGCGGTGCTCTTCGCGTTCCAAACCCTATCTCCCTGCTAGAGGTTTCCAGGGAACTCGAACGCTTATACAGAAAAGAAAACTCTCCCCGGATCTCCCGACGGCGTCTCCAGGTCATTTTGGGTTACCCCGACGAACACTCTTACGAGGGCCCGATTGGTAAGCGGTTCCGCTGCCGGGTTCCGGAATAGAAACCGGATTCCCTTTCGCCCGATGGGTGTGTGTTTATCATTTAATGATATTTTGCTCTCTCTTAGGACACCTCATCTACATAGGATTTCTCTTAGGGCTTAGGATCGACTGACTCGTGTGCAACGGCTGTTCACACGAAACCCTTCTCCACGTCAGTCCTCCAGGGCCTCGCTGGAGTATTTGCTACTACCACCAAGATCTGCACCGACGGCGGCTCCAGGCAGGCTCACGCCCAGACCCTTCTGCGCACACCGCCGCGACCCTCCTACTCGTCAGAGCTTCATGGAAGACGCGCCTTTAAAAAAAGCTAACGTCAACCTCACTTGCCGCTGACGGCGGAGTATAGGCGCGACGCTTCAGCGCCATCCATTTTCAGGGCTAGTTGCTTCGGCAGGTGAGTTGTTACACACTCCTTAGCGGATTCCGACTTCCATGGCCACCGTCCTGCTGTCTTAAGCAACCAACGCCTTTCATGGTATCCCATAAGCGTCGACTTAGGCGCCTTAACTCTGCGTTTGGTTCATCCCACAGCGCCAGTTCTGCTTACCAAAATTGGCCCACTTGGCACTCTGATCCAATATAATCTCGTGGCTTCATTGATCCAAGCAAGCCAGAGATCTCACCCATTTAAAGTTTGAGAATAGGTTGAGGTCGTTTCGGCCCCAAGGCCTCTAATCATTCGCTTTACCAGATGAGACTCGCACACGTTCATCAAAAGAGAACGAGCGAGTGCCAGCTATCCTGAGGGAAACTTCGGAGGGAACCAGCTACTAGATGGTTCGATTAGTCTTTCGCCCCTATACCCAGTTCCGACGATCGATTTGCACGTCAGAATCGCTACGGACCTCCATCAGGGTTTCCCCTGACTTCGTCCTGACCAGGCATAGTTCACCATCTTTCGGGTCCCAACGTGTACGCTCTGGGTGCGCCTCTTCTCGCAATGAGAACGAGACGCCCCGGGAGTGCGAGGCCGCATCGTGACGCGGCCCATCCTCCCTTGATCGACGCTAAGGTACGATCTTCACTTTCATTGCGCCTTTAGGTTTACATGTCCCAATGACTCGCGCACATGTTAGACTCCTTGGTCCGTGTTTCAAGACGGGTCCTGAGAGTACCCAAAGCAGTAGCGTCGCTGACCGGTAATTCAAAGCTTGGCCAGTCCGAGGACACCGCCTGCTAACAGCTGGTTAGGCCCGGAGCCGGCGCTAGGTCCGTACCATCCGGGTGACAAACTAACCGAGCTTGCGGCGGGCCTGACGCACACACATTCGAAAATGGATTGGTTGCGGCCCGATACCGTCAGAGTACCGTCACGCAGCCGGCCAGGCGATCGAGCGTCTGCCGTGTGCGCACGAAGGCGACACGACAGGCAACAACTCGAGCCGTAGACCGACACGCAACGGGTCGCGACGTTCTACTAAGGGAGAAGTGCACGACTACGCGACCGGAACATTTGCCGAAGATGGTGTACCCTCGCACTGGAACCACCGAAGTGGCCCATTACGGGCTATCTGCGCACCAACGGAAGCCAGCCTCGTCGACGATGAATCTCCCCATTCGATCTTTTGGGTTTCTCAGGTTTACCCCTGAACGGTTTCACGTACTCTTGAACTCTCTCTTCAAAGTTCTTTTCAACTTTCCCTCACGGTACTTGTTCGCTATCGGTCTCGTGGTCATATTTAGCCTTAGATGGAGTTTACCACCCACTTAGGGCTGCACTCTCAAGCAACCCGACTCTAAGGAGAGGTCCTCCCGAAACGCGTACCAGTCGCTACGGGCCTGGCACCCTCTACGGGTAAATGGCCCCATTCAAGATGGACTTGGACGCGGTTCGACGTCTCGGGATAAATTGACCCTCCTGAACACTACATTTCCCAACGGCAGAACCGCGGGATTCAGTGCTGGGCTAATTCCTGTTCGCTCGCCGCTACTAAGGAAATCCTTGTTAGTTTCTTTTCCTCCGCTTAGTAATATGCTTAAATTCAGCGGGTAATCTCGCCTACTCTGAGGTCGTCGTACGTGATACAAAATTTTGTGTGTTTCGGCCGAAAGAGCGTAAAAGTAGTACTCGCGAAAACGTACAAAGCACAAAAAAAAAAGAAAAAAAAAGAAAACGAAACAACACTACACGACAGAAGAGAGAAAAAGGTAAACAAAAAACCGATATATGCCTTATGCGCCACACCAAAGTGTCAATATAATTCTTTCTTCATCTCTCGTCGATCGGAAACTCTCGCTAGACGATCTGGCCGGTTAACTTTAACGTCCGTCGAAAAGAACTTTCGGGGACTGGACGACCGACAGATCGCGCGGTTCCGCACGAATCGACAATGAAGAAAAGAAAAGACATGGGGCGACCGACATAAAGGTTCTCATCATTGGATATACCTTTTCTCTCTCCGCGGTGCTGTTCCGTGCGTGAACACACAAGTGTGTCTTTTGCGTCGTGTGACAATCAAGTTCGAAATAAGCCTCGCCAATAGAGGAGTATACATATTATTAAAAAAAAAAAATAATAATACATATAACCCGGTGGGATTTCTTTTTCTCTCTACTTCTATATAATTGAACCAAAAACCACGGGGGTACAGAAACGTTGCGCACGAAACGATTTATCATCGATCAAACGCAAAACCAAATTAGAGACACGAGAGAAAGAGAGTAAGATCTCAAGACGCTCATAGGCCGTCATCAATACGATTCAACGCGAACGTGGCGATGGAATGGCAATCGCACAGATTAGCGAGGACACGTCGACGACGGGGAATAATTCCGACCCGATCAAGTACGACGTGCTCATCCCGCACATTGCTGCGCTTTGCTCCGCTGTCCATCGATCATCAAAGCGTTCGCGATAGAACGAGAGATCTCTTTCGTCTCTTCCCTCGAAGACTCGAAAAGGAATGTGTGTTTGTCGAAATCGCCGGCAACGACGACCCTCCGCCGTATGGCAATTATAACGTAGAGTTAAGAAACTCATCCACGCACAGGCATATTCTCTCCCTGGGGCTTAACATTGCCACACCACACACACTCTGTGTGCCACACAGTATTCTTTCTTTCTTTTATAATTTGTGTGTCCATCTCTGTAGTCTCGCGAGACTCTTGTAAATATACCTCTTTCGTATATACGCATCATTTCAGGCGACGTCGGGAGCGCGTTAAATGTTCATGAGTGGAAACGCTTCTTTCCGCAAGGCGAATCGTTTCGCAGAGAAGGTGAGAGATTTGGAGATCCTCGTCGAAGCGGTGCCTTACGGGCGGTCGTATTTTCAATACGACTCACGACACCGTAAAAACACTCACGCAAGTCCGAACGTAAGAAATACCAATCCCTACTTCGCCTCTCGTGGAAACTAGATATATATATATTTGTATGTGTTTATAAGACGCAATGCAAAAATTGGCAATTTTCACAGAACCGCGACAAACGCCGACGAAACGCCCATCATTCGCTCGTACGTAGCATCTTTGCAACCCGACTCCGAAACGCTCTTTGGCGCCCTCCAAAAATATATTTGGAGAGGTAAGCGACGGCGGGGACTTACAAGAGCAACGCAAGCAGTTTATGGTTACGTAAACGACCCTCAGCCAGGCGTGGTCCAGGAATTGTATCCGTGGACCGCAATGTGCGTTCGAA
>NW_027469115.1:797500-807500 GCF_051020765.1 Lasioglossum baleicum
CTCTGGGTGTAACAATGCCCCTCCGAAAGCCAACCTCATTTTATTTACTTTTCGTTTCTCTGCAAACAAGAAGTTTGACTTCTTTCTAGTTTTAGTTTCTCTCAAACATCTTTCCATAACTATCTCAAACTTTTAGCTCGGATAGAAGAGTTGATGCTCAGTTAGTACGAGTATACACATCAGTGCATACAAGTCACCAACCTCCTCGATGGGAGGCTCGCCACATAAGGGCCATTCGGTCTTAGACACCGACCCGTGGCAATGCTGTGTAGAGAAAAGTTCTAAACGAAGTACGGAACGAAACAGTCGAGACCGAAGTCTCGAGGCGCCGTGAACTGCTTCTCGACCGAGATCGTAGAATAGCCCCAAGCGCGCGCTGAACCGCCCGACTCGCCGAACCGTCGAGTCTCTTAAGGATACCGAACGGCCGGCAAGGACGCCGGCGCCGCGCGGTGAATAGCACGCGCGCTTATGGGTGCAAACCGCCGCGGCAACAGCCCGTCCGGCGGGGCTGTTGGGACTTAGAAAAATTTTTGCATGAAAAATTTTTTTGTACAACACAATAAATATTTATATTTCCAGGATATTTAACACAAAATATTCAACTTTTCATATACTATCTCGGTACTTTGAACATTTTTCAAGTCCAACCGCCAAGAGTAAACTTATCTTTCTATCGTATCTAGACCATTATAAATATTAGATCATTGTATAATAAAGCATTCTAACAATAAATATCAAGTATCAAAGCTCTAGGATGAATATTTATCGAATAAACTCAGAATAATGTTCCGGGCGCATTGCGTGCAACTCCGACCGAAGTGAAATTTTTCTAAGTCCAACCGCCAAGAGTAAACTTTTTTCCTAGCGTTCCCAGACCATTATAAATATTAGATCATTGTATAATAACGCATTCTAACAATAAATATCAAGTATCAAAGCTCTAGGCTGAATATTTATCGAATAAACTCAGAATAATGTTCCAGGCGCATTACGAGCAACTCCGACCGAAGCGAAATTTTTCTAAGTCCAACCGCCAAGAGTAAACTTTTTTCCTAGCGTTCCCAGACCATTATAAATATTAGATCATTGTATAATAACGCATTCTAACAATAAATATCAAGTATCAAAGCTCTAGGATGAATATTTATCGAATAAACTCAGAATAATGTTCCGGGCGCATTGCGAGCAACTCCGACCGAAGCGAAATTTTTCTAAGTCCAACCGCCAAGAGTAAACTTTTTTCCTAGCGTTCCCAGACCATTATAAATATTAGATCATTGTATAATAACGCATTCTAACAATAAATATCAAGTATCAAAGCTTTAGGATGAATATTTATCGAATAAACTCAGAATAATGTTCCGGGCGCATTGCGAGCAACTCCGACCGAGCGAAATTTTTCTAAGTCCAACCGCCAAGAGTAAACTTTTTTCCTAGCGTTCCCAGACCATTATAAATATTAGATCATTGTATAATAACGCATTCTAACAATAAATATCAAGTATCAAAGCTTTAGGATGAATATTTATCGAATAAACTCAGAATAATGTTCCGGGCGCATTGCGAGCAATTCCGACCGAGCGAAATTTTTCTAAGTCCAACCGCCAAGAGTAAACTTTTTTCCTAGCGTTCCCAGACCATTATAAATATTAGATCATTGTATAATAACGCATTCTAACAATAAATATCAAGTATCAAAGCTTTAGGATGAATATTTATCGAATAAACTCAGAATAATGTTCCGGGCGCATTGCGAGCAACTCCGACCGAGCGAAATTTTTCTAAGTCCAACCGCCAAGAGTAAACTTTTTTCCTAGCGTTCCCAGACCATTATAAATATTAGATCATTGTATAATAACGCATTCTAACAATAAATATCAAGTATCAAAGCTTTAGGATGAATATTTATCGAATAAACTCAGAATAATGTTCCGGGCGCATTGCGAGCAACTCCGACCGAGCGAAATTTTTCTAAGTCCAACCGCCAAGAGTAAACTTTTTTCCTAGCGTTCCCAGACCATTATAAATATTAGATCATTGTATAATAACGCATTCTAACAATAAATATCAAGTATCAAAGCTTTAGGATGAATATTTATCGAATAAACTCAGAATAATGTTCCGGGCGCATTGCGAGCAACTCCGACCGAGCGAAATTTTTCTAAGTCCAACCGCCAAGAGTAAACTTTTTTCCTAGCGTTCCCAGACCATTATAAATATTAGATCATTGTATAATAACGCATTCTAACAATAAATATCAAGTATCAAAGCTCTAGGATGAATATTTATCGAATAAACTCAGAATAATGTTCCGGGCGCATTGCGAGCAACTCCGACCGAAGCGAAATTTTTCTAAGTCCAACCGCCAAGAGTAAACTTTTTTCCTAGCGTTCCCAGACCATTATAAATATTAGATCATTGTATAATAACGCATTCTAACAATAAATATCAAGTATCAAAGCTTTAGGATGAATATTTATCGAATAAACTCAGAATAATGTTCCGGGCGCATTGCGAGCAACTCCGACCGAGCGAAATTTTTCTAAGTCCAACCGCCAAGAGTAAACTTTTTTCCTAGCGTTCCCAGACCATTATAAATATTAGATCATTGTATAATAACGCATTCTAACAATAAATATCAAGTATCAAAGCTTTAGGATGAATATTTATCGAATAAACTCAGAATAATGTTCCGGGCGCATTGCGAGCAACTCCGACCGAGCGAAATTTTTCTAAGTCCAACCGCCAAGAGTAAACTTTTTTCCTAGCGTTCCCAGACCATTATAAATATTAGATCATTGTATAATAACGCATTCTAACAATAAATATCAAGTATCAAAGCTTTAGGATGAATATTTATCGAATAAACTCAGAATAATGTTCCGGGCGCATTGCGAGCAACTCCGACCGAGCGAAATTTTTCTAAGTCCAACCGCCAAGAGTAAACTTTTTTCCTAGCGTTCCCAGACCATTATAAATATTAGATCATTGTATAATAACGCATTCTAACAATAAATATCAAGTATCAAAGCTTTAGGATGAATATTTATCGAATAAACTCAGAATAATGTTCCGGGCGCATTGCGAGCAACTCCGACCGAGCGAAATTTTTCTAAGTCCAACCGCCAAGAGTAAACTTTTTTCCTAGCGTTCCCAGACCATTATAAATATTAGATCATTGTATAATAACGCATTCTAACAATAAATATCAAGTATCAAAGCTTTAGGATGAATATTTATCGAATAAACTCAGAATAATGTTCCGGGCGCATTGCGAGCAACTCCGACCGAGCGAAATTTTTCTAAGTCCAACCGCCAAGAGTAAACTTTTTTCCTAGCGTTCCCAGACCATTATAAATATTAGATCATTGTATAATAACGCATTCTAACAATAAATATCAAGTATCAAAGCTCTAGGATGAATATTTATCGAATAAACTCAGAATAATGTTCCGGGCGCATTGCGAGCAACTCCGACCGAGCGAAATTTTTCTAAGTCCAACCGCCAAGAGTAAACTTTTTTCCTAGCGTTCCCAGACCATTATAAATATTAGATCATTGTATAATAACGCATTCTAACAATAAATATCAAGTATCAAAGCTTTAGGATGAATATTTATCGAATAAACTCAGAATAATGTTCCGGGCGCATTGCGAGCAACTCCGACCGAGCGAAATTTTTCTAAGTCCAACCGCCAAGAGTAAACTTTTTTCCTAGCGTTCCCAGACCATTATAAATATTAGATCATTGTATAATAACGCATTCTAACAATAAATATCAAGTATCAAAGCTTTAGGATGAATATTTATCGAATAAACTCAGAATAATGTTCCGGGCGCATTGCGAGCAACTCCGACCGAGCGAAATTTTTCTAAGTCCAACCGCCAAGAGTAAACTTTTTTCCTAGCGTTCCCAGACCATTATAAATATTAGATCATTGTATAATAACGCATTCTAACAATAAATATCAAGTATCAAAGCTTTAGGATGAATATTTATCGAATAAACTCAGAATAATGTTCCGGGCGCATTGCGAGCAACTCCGACCGAGAGAAATTTTTCTAAGTCCAACCGCCAAGAGTAAACTTTTTTCCTAGCGTTCCCAGACCATTATAAATATTAGATCATTGTATAATAACGCATTCTAACAATAAATATCAAGTATCAAAGCTTTAGGATGAATATTTATCGAATAAACTCAGAATAATGTTCCGGGCGCATTGCGAGCAACTCCGACCGAGCGAAATTTTTCTAAGTCCAACCGCCAAGAGTAAACTTTTTTCCTAGCGTTCCCAGACCATTATAAATATTAGATCATTGTATAATAACGCATTCTAACAATAAATATCAAGTATCAAAGCTCTAGGATGAATATTTATCGAATAAACTCAGAATAATGTTCCGGGCGCATTGCGAGCAACTCCGACCGAGCGAAATTTTTCTAAGTCCAACCGCCAAGAGTAAACTTTTTTCCTAGCGTTCCCAGACCATTATAAATATTAGATCATTGTATAATAACGCATTCTAACAATAAATATCAAGTATCAAAGCTTTAGGATGAATATTTATCGAATAAACTCAGAATAATGTTCCGGGCGCATTGCGAGCAACTCCGACCGAGCGAAATTTTTCTAAGTCCAACCGCCAAGAGTAAACTTTTTTCCTAGCGTTCCCAGACCATTATAAATATTAGATCATTGTATAATAACGCATTCTAACAATAAATATCAAGTATCAAAGCTTTAGGATGAATATTTATCGAATAAACTCAGAATAATGTTCCGGGCGCATTGCGAGCAACTCCGACCGAGCGAAATTTTTCTAAGTCCAACCGCCAAGAGTAAACTTTTTTCCTAGCGTTCCCAGACCATTATAAATATTAGATCATTGTATAATAACGCATTCTAACAATAAATATCAAGTATCAAAGCTTTAGGATGAATATTTATCGAATAAACTCAGAATAATGTTCCGGGCGCATTGCGAGCAACTCCGACCGAGAGAAATTTTTCTAAGTCCAACCGCCAAGAGTAAACTTTTTTCCTAGCGTTCCCAGACCATTATAAATATTAGATCATTGTATAATAACGCATTCTAACAATAAATATCAAGTATCAAAGCTCTAGGATGAATATTTATCGAATAAACTCAGAATAATGTTCCGGGCGCATTGCGAGCAACTCCGACCGAGCGAAATTTTTCTAAGTCCAACCGCCAAGAGTAAACTTTTTTCCTAGCGTTCCCAGACCATTATAAATATTAGATCATTGTATAATAACGCATTCTAACAATAAATATCAAGTATCAAAGCTTTAGGATGAATATTTATCGAATAAACTCAGAATAATGTTCCGGGCGCATTGCGAGCAACTCCGACCGAGCGAAATTTTTCTAAGTCCAACCGCCAAGAGTAAACTTTTTTCCTAGCGTTCCCAGACCATTATAAATATTAGATCATTGTATAATAACGCATTCTAACAATAAATATCAAGTATCAAAGCTTTAGGATGAATATTTATCGAATAAACTCAGAATAATGTTCCGGGCGCATTGCGAGCAACTCCGACCGAGCGAAATTTTTCTAAGTCCAACCGCCAAGAGTAAACTTTTTTCCTAGCGTTCCCAGACCATTATAAATATTAGATCATTGTATAATAACGCATTCTAACAATAAATATCAAGTATCAAAGCTTTAGGATGAATATTTATCGAATAAACTCAGAATAATGTTCCGGGCGCATTGCGAGCAACTCCGACCGAGCGAAATTTTTCTAAGTCCAACCGCCAAGAGTAAACTTTTTTCCTAGCGTTCCCAGACCATTATAAATATTAGATCATTGTATAATAACGCATTCTAACAATAAATATCAAGTATCAAAGCTTTAGGATGAATATTTATCGAATAAACTCAGAATAATGTTCCGGGCGCATTGCGAGCAACTCCGACCGAGCGAAATTTTTCTAAGTCCAACCGCCAAGAGTAAACTTTTTTCCTAGCGTTCCCAGACCATTATAAATATTAGATCATCGTGTGGTAAAGCATTTCGAAGACAAATATCAAGTATGAAAGCGCTCGGATGAGTATTTATCGAATAAACTGAGAATAATGTTCGGAGCGCATCGCTTGCTCGGCCGCTCGAACGAATCGTTTGCGCGCCGAGGCGCGTCGTATCGCCGTGCGAAGGAGCTCGAGCGAAATTTTTCTAAGTCCAACCGCCAAGAGTAAACTTTTCTCCCCGAGCTCTCGCACGAGTTTAATCGTTATATCCACGCACGATACCGCTTGTCATCAATATTTCTCGAGTTTCAATGCTCTCGGACGCGTATTGCTCGAGTTTTTGAGAAATATTGCTCCGACCGCCAAGAGTAAACTTATCTTTCCGGTTGACTCGGACAATTATAAATATTAGATCATCGTGTGGTAAAGCATTTCGAAGACAAATATCAAGTATGAAAGCGCTCGGATGAGTATTTATCGAATAAACTGAGAATAATGTTCGGAGCGCATCGCTTGCTCGGCCGCTCGAACGAATCGTTTGCGCGCCGAGGCGCGTCGTATCGCCGTGCGAAGGAGCTCGAGCGAAATTTTTCTAAGTCCAACCGCCAAGAGTAAACTTTTCTCCCCGAGCTCTCGCACGAGTTTAATCGTTATATCCACGCACGATACCGCTTGTCATCAATATTTCTCGAGTTTCAATGCTCTCGGACGCGTATTGCTCGAGTTTTTGAGAAATATTGCTCCGACCGCCAAGAGTAAACTTATCTTTCCGGTTGACTCGGACAATTATAAATATTAGATCATCGTGTGGTAAAGCATTTCGAAGACAAATATCAAGTATGAAAGCGCTCGGGTGAGTATTTATCGAATAAACTGAGAATAATGTTCGGAGCGCATCGCTTGCTCGGCCGCTCGAACGAATCGTTCGCGCGCCGAGGCGCGTCGTATCGCCCTGCGAAGGAGCTCGAGCGAAATTTTTCTAAGTCCAACCGCCAAGAGTAAACTTTTCTCCCCGAGCTCCCGCACGACTTTAATCGTTATATCCACGCACGATACCGCTTGTCATCAATATTTCTCGAGTTTCAAAGCTCTCGGACGCGTATTGCTCCAGTTTTTGTGAAATATTGCTCCGACCGCCAAGAGTAAACTTATCTTTCCGGCTTACTCGGACAATTATAAATATTAGATCATCGTGTGGTAAAGCATTTGGAAGACAAATATCAAGTATGAAAGCGCTCGGGTGAGTATTTATCGAATAAACTGAGAATAATGTTCGGAGCGCATCGCTTGCTCGGCCGCTCGAACGAATCGTTTGCGCGCCGAGGCGCGTCGTATCGCCGTGCGAAGGAGCTCGAGCGAAATTTTTCTAAGTCCAACCGCCAAGAGTAAACTTTTCTCCCCGAGCTCTCGCACGAGTTTAATCGTTATATCCACGCACGATACCGCTTGTCATCAATATTTCTCGAGTTTCAATGCTCTCGGACGCGTATTGCTCGAGTTTTTGAGAAATATTGCTCCGACCGCCAAGAGTAAACTTATCTTTCCGGTTGACTCGGACAATTATAAATATTAGATCATCGTGTGGTAAAGCATTTCGAAGACAAATATCAAGTATGAAAGCGCTCGGGTGAGTATTTATCGAATAAACTGAGAATAATGTTCGGAGCGCATCGCTTGCTCGGCCGCTCGAACGAATCGTTCGCGCGCCGAGGCGCGTCGTATCGCCCTGCGAAGGAGCTCGAGCGAAATTTTTCTAAGTCCAACCGCCAAGAGTAAACTTTTCTCCCCGAGCTCCCGCACGACTTTAATCGTTATATCCACGCACGATACCGCTTGTCATCAATATTTCTCGAGTTTCAAAGCTGTCGGACGCGTATTGCTCCAGTTTTTGTGAAATATTGCTCCGACCGCCAAGAGTAAACTTATCTTTCCGGCTTACTCGGACAATTATAAATATTAGATCATCGTGTGGTAAAGCATTTCGAAGACAAATATCAAGTATGAAAGCGCTCGGGTGAGTATTTATCGAATAAACTGAGAATAATGTTCGGAGCGCATCGCTTGCTCGGCCGCTCGAACGAATCGTTCGCGCGCCGAGGCGCGTCGGATCGCCCTGCGAAGGAGCTCGAGCGAAATTTTTCTAAGTCCAACCGCCAAGAGTAAACTTTTCTCCCCGAGCTCCCGCACGACTTTAATCGTTATATCCACGCACGATACCGCTTGTCATCAATATTTCTCGAGTTTCAAAGCTCTCGGACGCGTATTGCTCCAGTTTTTGTGAAATATTGCTCCGACCGCCAAGAGTAAACTTATCTTTCCGGCGCACTCGGACAATTATAAATATTAGATCATCGTGTGGTAAAGCATTTGGAAGACAAATATCAAGTATGAAAGCGCTCGGATGAGTATTTATCGAATAAACTGAGAATAATGTTCGGAGCGCATCGCTTGCTCGGCCGCTCGAACGAATCGTTCGCGCGCCGAGGCGCGTCGGATCGCCCTGCGAAGGAGCTCGAGCGAAATTTTTCTAAGTCCAACCGCCAAGAGTAAACTTTTCTCCCCGAGCTCCCGCACGACTTTAATCGTTATATCCACGCACGATACCGCTTGTCATCAATATTTCTCGAGTTTCAATGCTCTCGGACGCGTATTGCTCCAGTTTTTGTGAAATATTGCTCCGACCGCCAAGAGTAAACTTATCTTTCCGGCGCACTCGGACAATTATAAATATTAGATCATCGTGTGGTAAAGCATTTCGAAGACAAATATCAAGTATGAAAGCGCTCGGGTGAGTATTTATCGAATAAACTGAGAATAATGTTCGGAGCGCATCGCTTGCTCGGCCGCTCGAACGAATCGTTCGCGCGCCGAGGCGCGTCGGATCGCCCTGCGAAGGAGCTCGAGCGAAATTTTTCTAAGTCCAACCGCCAAGAGTAAACTTTTCTCCCCGAGCTCCCGCACGACTTTAATCGTTATATCCACGCACGATACCGCTTGTCATCAATATTTCTCGAGTTTCAATGCTCTCGGACGCGTATTGCTCCAGTTTTTGTGAAATATTGCTCCGACCGCCAAGAGTAAACTTATCTTTCCGGCTTACTCGGACAATTATAAATATTAGATCATCGTGTGGTAAAGCATTTCGAAGACAAATATCAAGTATGAAAGCGCTCGGGTGAGTATTTATCGAATAAACTGAGAATAATGTTCGGAGCGCATCGCTTGCTCGGCCGCTCGAACGAATCGTTCGCGCGCCGAGGCGCGTCGGATCGCCCTGCGAAGGAGCTCGAGCGAAATTTTTCTAAGTCCAACCGCCAAGAGTAAACTTTTCTCCCCGAGCTCCCGCACGACTTTAATCGTTATATCCACGCACGATACCGCTTGTCATCAATATTTCTCGAGTTTCAATGCTCTCGGACGCGTATTGCTCCAGTTTTTGTGAAATATTGCTCCGACCGCCAAGAGTAAACTTATCTTTCCGGTTGACTCGGACAATTATAAATATTAGATCATCGTGTGGTAAAGCATTTCGAAGACAAATATCAAGTATGAAAGTGTTAGCATGAGTATTTATCGAGTTATTGAGAAATAATTTTCCGAGTTATATTTCGACGTGTACTAATCGTGTTCTATCGGTCGTGCGGGTAAACGGCGGGAGTCAGTTTTGGTCTGTACTGTTAGCTAGATCGTCCCCGGATATGTTTGCGATGCGCGTGTTTGGATTAACGAGTTTCCCTCTGTCCCTACCTTTTTTTTCGTTCAAACCATGTCTGTGGATTTGTGCGGATATTGAGATGCCGGTTTTGGGCCATTTAATTGTCAATAAAACAACATGTAATTGTTTGAAATAATACACTATGTTCATATTGTATTATTCGTATCTTATTAATAAAATAAAAAATTTATATTTTAATTTTTTACTTTTAAATCACATGTATTATTTTCAGGTGGCATTCGTATGGGATAATTGGTTATTTCAGCTACATTGTTCTAATAAT
>NW_027469115.1:812500-817500 GCF_051020765.1 Lasioglossum baleicum
T
This sequence comes from Lasioglossum baleicum, assembly GCF_051020765.1. Lineage (NCBI taxonomy): Eukaryota > Metazoa > Arthropoda > Insecta > Hymenoptera > Halictidae > Lasioglossum > Lasioglossum baleicum. Next base: position 812,502 of record NW_027469115.1, read on the forward strand.
ATTGGCCTCTGCTATAGCCTTTTCTCCAACTCTACTCTCCTTCTTTTCTCCCTTCTTCGTCTTGTTTTTGTTGTTTTTGGTTTTGGTTTGTTTATTATCTTGTTCCATGTTATTCCCACGAGTTGGGACGAAAAACAGTCACTCCCCGGGTGACGCCCTTTCCAGGGAGAAGGCTTATACAACAGGGTTCGCCTTAGTCCTGAGGTTAGCCACTAGGCGATCAGTGCTCCCACCGATCATCGACGTTCGTGCAAGGAACGTCGACCCTCTTTCACCGCGGTCTCCGGCTTAGAGGTCGGGATTTGTTTAGGGGTTTTTCTCCCCGCGGTCCGACACACAATTAAGGTAAGACCCTCGGTCTCACTCCCGTGACGTACCACCGGGTTACGCTCCGGTGGGTCGTTGCCACGGCGAGGAGTTTTCCGATTTTGCGAGTGCCACGGTGATCGCAAGCGATCACTCACGTAAGAGCACTTCCAACCAGAGCCCCGTTCGTCACCCGAGGGTGTCCAGGTCCTACCACTTGGAGGAGGGGTTGGCGCACCAGGGAATAAAACCCTGGACCTTCTAGGACCCAGTAGATAGGGACAGAGGGAATCTCGTTAATCCATTCATGCGCGTCACTAATTAGATGACGAGGCATTTGGCTACCTTAAGAGAGTCATAGTTACTCCCGCCGTTTACCCGCGCTTTTTTGAATTTCTTCACGTTGACATTCAGAGCACTGGGCAGAAATCACATTGCGTCAACACCCGTGGGGGCCATCGCAATGCTTTGTTTTAATTAGACAGTCGGATTCCCCTAGTCCGTGCCAGTTCTGAGCTGAGCGTTGAATGGCGGCCGAAGAGGACGATCGTTCTAGACGAAAGCCTCGCAGCAAGGAAGATCCGCGGGAGGCCAAGGCACGGGACCGAGCTCGGATTCCCATCAATGTGTTCACCTCGCCCAGGCCCGGCACGTCAGCCAGACCCGCTTCCCGACCAAGCCCGACACGCCCCGCTCCTCAGAGCCAATCCTTATTCCGAAGTTACGGATCCAATTTGCCGACTTCCCTTACCTACATTAATCTATCGACTAGAGGCTCTTTACCTTGGAGACCTGCTGCGGATATGGGTACGAACCGGCGCGACACCTCCACGTGGCCCTCTCCTGGATTTTCAAGGTCCGAGGGGAAGATCCGGACACCGCCGCAACTGCGGTGCTCTTCGCGTTCCAAACCCTATCTCCCTGCTAGAGGTTTCCAGGGAACTCGAACGCTTATACAGAAAAGAAAACTCTCCCCGGATCTCCCGACGGCGTCTCCAGGTCATTTTGGGTTACCCCGACGAACACTCTTACGAGGGCCCGATTGGTAAGCGGTTCCGCTGCCGGGTTCCGGAATAGAAACCGGATTCCCTTTCGCCCGATGGGTGTGTGTTTGTTTATCATTTAATGATATTTTGCTCTCTCTCTTAGGACACCTCATCTACATAGGATTTCTCTTAGGGCTTAGGATCGACTGACTCGTGTGCAACGGCTGTTCACACGAAACCCTTCTCCACGTCAGTCCTCCAGGGCCTCGCTGGAGTATTTGCTACTACCACCAAGATCTGCACCGACGGCGGCTCCAGGCAGGCTCACGCCCAGACCCTTCTGCGCACACCGCCGCGACCCTCCTACTCGTCAGAGCTTCATGGAAGACGCGCCTTTAAAAAAAGCTAACGTCAACCTCACTTGCCGCTGACGGCGGAGTATAGGCGCGACGCTTCAGCGCCATCCATTTTCAGGGCTAGTTGCTTCGGCAGGTGAGTTGTTACACACTCCTTAGCGGATTCCGACTTCCATGGCCACCGTCCTGCTGTCTTAAGCAACCAACGCCTTTCATGGTATCCCATAAGCGTCGACTTAGGCGCCTTAACTCTGCGTTTGGTTCATCCCACAGCGCCAGTTCTGCTTACCAAAATTGGCCCACTTGGCACTCTGATCCAATATAATCTCGTGGCTTCATTGATCCAAGCAAGCCAGAGATCTCACCCATTTAAAGTTTGAGAATAGGTTGAGGTCGTTTCGGCCCCAAGGCCTCTAATCATTCGCTTTACCAGATGAGACTCGCACACGTTCATCAAAAGAGAACGAGCGAGTGCCAGCTATCCTGAGGGAAACTTCGGAGGGAACCAGCTACTAGATGGTTCGATTAGTCTTTCGCCCCTATACCCAGTTCCGACGATCGATTTGCACGTCAGAATCGCTACGGACCTCCATCAGGGTTTCCCCTGACTTCGTCCTGACCAGGCATAGTTCACCATCTTTCGGGTCCCAACGTGTACGCTCTGGGTGCGCCTCTTCTCGCAATGAGAACGAGACGCCCCGGGAGTGCGAGGCCGCATCGTGACGCGGCCCATCCTCCCTTGATCGACGCTAAGGTACGATCTTCACTTTCATTGCGCCTTTAGGTTTACATGTCCCAATGACTCGCGCACATGTTAGACTCCTTGGTCCGTGTTTCAAGACGGGTCCTGAGAGTACCCAAAGCAGTAGCGTCGCTGACCGGTAATTCAAAGCTTGGCCAGTCCGAGGACACCGCCTGCTAACAGCTGGTTAGGCCCGGAGCCGGCGCTAGGTCCGTACCATCCGGGTGACAAACTAACCGAGCTTGCGGCGGGCCTGACGCACACACATTCGAAAATGGATTGGTTGCGGCCCGATACCGTCAGAGTACCGTCACGCAGCCGGCCAGGCGATCGAGCGTCTGCCGTGTGCGCACGAAGGCGACACGACAGGCAACAACTCGAGCCGTAGACCGACACGCAACGGGTCGCGACGTTCTACTAAGGGAGAAGTGCACGACTACGCGACCGGAACATTTGCCGAAGATGGTGTACCCTCGCACTGGAACCACCGAAGTGGCCCATTACGGGCTATCTGCGCACCAACGGAAGCCAGCCTCGTCGACGATGAATCTCCCCATTCGATCTTTTGGGTTTCTCAGGTTTACCCCTGAACGGTTTCACGTACTCTTGAACTCTCTCTTCAAAGTTCTTTTCAACTTTCCCTCACGGTACTTGTTCGCTATCGGTCTCGTGGTCATATTTAGCCTTAGATGGAGTTTACCACCCACTTAGGGCTGCACTCTCAAGCAACCCGACTCTAAGGAGAGGTCCTCCCGAAACGCGTACCAGTCGCTACGGGCCTGGCACCCTCTACGGGTAAATGGCCCCATTCAAGATGGACTTGGACGCGGTTCGACGTCTCGGGATAAATTGACCCTCCTGAACACTACATTTCCCAACGGCAGAACCGCGGGATTCAGTGCTGGGCTAATTCCTGTTCGCTCGCCGCTACTAAGGAAATCCTTGTTAGTTTCTTTTCCTCCGCTTAGTAATATGCTTAAATTCAGCGGGTAATCTCGCCTACTCTGAGGTCGTCGTACGTGATACAAAATTTTGTGTGTTTCGGCCGAAAGAGCGTAAAAGTAGTACTCGCGAAAACGTACAAAGCACAAAAAAAAAAGAAAAAAAAAGAAAACGAAACAACACTACACGACAGAAGAGAGAAAAAGGTAAACAAAAAACCGATATATGCCTTATGCGCCACACCAAAGTGTCAATATAATTCTTTCTTCATCTCGTGTGTCGATCGGAAACTCTCGCTAGACGATCTGGCCGGTTAACTTTAACGTCCGTCGAAAAGAACTTTCGGGGACTGGACGACCGACAGATCGCGCGGTTCCGCACGAATCGACAATGAAGAAAAGAAAAGACATGGGGCGACCGACATAAAGGTTCTCATCATTGGATATACCTTTTCTCTCTCCGCGGTGCTGTTCCGTGCGTGAACACACAAGTGTGTCTTTTGCGTCGTGTGACAATCAAGTTCGAAATAAGCCTCGCCAATAGAGGAGTATACATATTATTATAAAAAAAAAAATAATAATACATATAACCCGGTGGGATTTCTTTTTCTCTCTACTTCTTGTATAATTGAACCAAAAACCACGGGGGTACAGAAACGTTGCGCACGAAACGATTTATCATCGATCAAACACAAAACCAAATTAGAGACACGAGAGAAAGAGAGTAAGATCTCAAGACGCACATAGGCCGTCATCAATACGATTCAACGCGAACGTGGCGATGGAATGGCAATCGCACAGATTAGCGAGGACACGTCGACGACGGGGAATAATTCCGACCCGATCAAGTACGACGTGCTCCATCCCGCACATTGCTGCGCTTTGCTCCGCTGTCCATCGATCATCAAAGCGTTCGCGATAGAACGAGAGATCTCTTTCGTCTCTTCCCTCGAAGACTCGAAAAGGAATGTGTTTGTCGAAATCGCCGGCAACGACGACCCTCCGCCGTATGGCAATTATAACGTAGAGTTAAGAAACTCATCCACGCACAGGCATATTCTCTCCCTGGGGCTTAACATTGCCACACCACACACACTCTGTGTGCCACACAGTATTCTTTCTTTCTTTTATAATTTGTGTGTCCATCTCTGTAGTCTCGCGAGACTCTTGTAAATATACCTCTTTCGTATATACGCATCATTTCAGGCGACGTCGGGAGCGCGTTAAATGTTCATGAGTGGAAACGCTTCTTTCCGCAAGGCGAATCGTTTCGCAGAGAAGGTGAGAGATTTGGAGATCCTCGTCGAAGCGGTGCCTTACGGGCGGTCGTATTTTCAATACGACTCACGACACCGTAAAAACACTCACGCAAGTCCGAACGTAAGAAATACCAATCCCTACTTCGCCTCTCGTGGAAACTAGATATATATGTTTGTATGTGTTTATAAGACGCAATGCAAAAATTGGCAATTTTCACAGAACCGCGACAAACGCCGACGAAACGCCCATCATTCGCTCGTACGTAGCATCTTTGCAACCCGACTCCGAAACGCTCTTTGGCGCCCTCCAAAAATATATTTGGAGAGGTAAGCGACGGCGGGGACTTACAAGAGCAACGCAAGCAGTTTATGGTTACGTAAACGACCCTCAGCCAGGCGTGGTCCAGGA
>NW_027469115.1:822500-830000 GCF_051020765.1 Lasioglossum baleicum
CCGAGGAAGCGCGGACAGGACGCATGCTGGGCTCTGGGTGTAACAATGCCCCTCCGAAAGCCAACCTCATTTTATTTACTTTTCGTTTCTCTGCAAACAAGAAGTTTGACTTCTTTCTAGTTTTAGTTTCTCTCAAACATCTTTCCATAACTATCTCAAACTTTTAGCTCGGATAGAAGAGTTGATGCTCAGTTAGTACGAGTATACACATCAGTGCATACAAGTCACCAACCTCCTCGATGGGAGGCTCGCCACATAAGGGCCATTCGGTCTTAGACACCGACCCGTGGCAATGCTGTGTAGAGAAAAGTTCTAAACGAAGTACGGAACGAAACAGTCGAGACCGAAGTCTCGAGGCGCCGTGAACTGCTTCTCGACCGAGATCGTAGAATAGCCCCAAGCGCGCGCTGAACCGCCCGACTCGCCGAACCGTCGAGTCTCTTAAGGATACCGAACGGCCGGCAAGGACGCCGGCGCCGCGCGGTGAATAGCACGCGCGCTTATGGGTGCAAACCGCCGCGGCAACAGCCCGTCCGGCGGGGCTGTTGGGACTTAGAAAAATTTTTGCATGAAAAATTTTTTTGTACAACACAATAAATATTTATATTTCCAGGATATTTAACACAAAATATTCAACTTTTCATATACTATCTCGGTACTTTGAACATTTTTCAAGTCCAACCGCCAAGAGTAAACTTATCTTTCTATCGTATCTAGACCATTATAAATATTAGATCATTGTATAATAAAGCATTCTAACAATAAATATCAAGTATCAAAGCTCTAGGATGAATATTTATCGAATAAACTCAGAATAATGTTCCGGGCGCATTGCGTGCAACTCCGACCGAAGTGAAATTTTTCTAAGTCCAACCGCCAAGAGTAAACTTTTTTCCTAGCGTTCCCAGACCATTATAAATATTAGATCATTGTATAATAACGCATTCTAACAATAAATATCAAGTATCAAAGCTCTAGGATGAATATTTATCGAATAAACTCAGAATAATGTTCCGGGCGCATTGCGAGCAACTCCGACCGAAGCGAAATTTTTCTAAGTCCAACCGCCAAGAGTAAACTTTTTTCCTAGCGTTCCCAGACCATTATAAATATTAGATCATTGTATAATAACGCATTCTAACAATAAATATCAAGTATCAAAGCTTTAGGATGAATATTTATCGAATAAACTCAGAATAATGTTCCGGGCGCATTGCGAGCAACTCCGACCGAGCGAAATTTTTCTAAGTCCAACCGCCAAGAGTAAACTTTTTTCCTAGCGTTCCCAGACCATTATAAATATTAGATCATTGTATAATAACGCATTCTAACAATAAATATCAAGTATCAAAGCTTTAGGATGAATATTTATCGAATAAACTCAGAATAATGTTCCGGGCGCATTGCGAGCAACTCCGACCGAGCGAAATTTTTCTAAGTCCAACCGCCAAGAGTAAACTTTTTTCCTAGCGTTCCCAGACCATTATAAATATTAGATCATTGTATAATAACGCATTCTAACAATAAATATCAAGTATCAAAGCTTTAGGATGAATATTTATCGAATAAACTCAGAATAATGTTCCGGGCGCATTGCGAGCAACTCCGACCGAGCGAAATTTTTCTAAGTCCAACCGCCAAGAGTAAACTTTTTTCCTAGCGTTCCCAGACCATTATAAATATTAGATCATTGTATAATAACGCATTCTAACAATAAATATCAAGTATCAAAGCTCTAGGATGAATATTTATCGAATAAACTCAGAATAATGTTCCGGGCGCATTGCGAGCAACTCCGACCGAGCGAAATTTTTCTAAGTCCAACCGCCAAGAGTAAACTTTTTTCCTAGCGTTCCCAGACCATTATAAATATTAGATCATTGTATAATAACGCATTCTAACAATAAATATCAAGTATCAAAGCTTTAGGATGAATATTTATCGAATAAACTCAGAATAATGTTCCGGGCGCATTGCGAGCAACTCCGACCGAGCGAAATTTTTCTAAGTCCAACCGCCAAGAGTAAACTTTTTTCCTAGCGTTCCCAGACCATTATAAATATTAGATCATTGTATAATAACGCATTCTAACAATAAATATCAAGTATCAAAGCTTTAGGATGAATATTTATCGAATAAACTCAGAATAATGTTCCGGGCGCATTGCGAGCAACTCCGACCGAGCGAAATTTTTCTAAGTCCAACCGCCAAGAGTAAACTTTTTTCCTAGCGTTCCCAGACCATTATAAATATTAGATCATTGTATAATAACGCATTCTAACAATAAATATCAAGTATCAAAGCTTTAGGATGAATATTTATCGAATAAACTCAGAATAATGTTCCGGGCGCATTGCGAGCAACTCCGACCGAGCGAAATTTTTCTAAGTCCAACCGCCAAGAGTAAACTTTTTTCCTAGCGTTCCCAGACCATTATAAATATTAGATCATTGTATAATAACGCATTCTAACAATAAATATCAAGTATCAAAGCTTTAGGATGAATATTTATCGAATAAACTCAGAATAATGTTCCGGGCGCATTGCGAGCAACTCCGACCGAGCGAAATTTTTCTAAGTCCAACCGCCAAGAGTAAACTTTTTTCCTAGCGTTCCCAGACCATTATAAATATTAGATCATTGTATAATAACGCATTCTAACAATAAATATCAAGTATCAAAGCTTTAGGATGAATATTTATCGAATAAACTCAGAATAATGTTCCGGGCGCATTGCGAGCAACTCCGACCGAGAGAAATTTTTCTAAGTCCAACCGCCAAGAGTAAACTTTTTTCCTAGCGTTCCCAGACCATTATAAATATTAGATCATTGTATAATAACGCATTCTAACAATAAATATCAAGTATCAAAGCTCTAGGATGAATATTTATCGAATAAACTCAGAATAATGTTCCGGGCGCATTGCGAGCAACTCCGACCGAGCGAAATTTTTCTAAGTCCAACCGCCAAGAGTAAACTTTTTTCCTAGCGTTCCCAGACCATTATAAATATTAGATCATTGTATAATAACGCATTCTAACAATAAATATCAAGTATCAAAGCTTTAGGATGAATATTTATCGAATAAACTCAGAATAATGTTCCGGGCGCATTGCGAGCAACTCCGACCGAGCGAAATTTTTCTAAGTCCAACCGCCAAGAGTAAACTTTTTTCCTAGCGTTCCCAGACCATTATAAATATTAGATCATTGTATAATAACGCATTCTAACAATAAATATCAAGTATCAAAGCTTTAGGATGAATATTTATCGAATAAACTCAGAATAATGTTCCGGGCGCATTGCGAGCAACTCCGACCGAGCGAAATTTTTCTAAGTCCAACCGCCAAGAGTAAACTTTTTTCCTAGCGTTCCCAGACCATTATAAATATTAGATCATTGTATAATAACGCATTCTAACAATAAATATCAAGTATCAAAGCTTTAGGATGAATATTTATCGAATAAACTCAGAATAATGTTCCGGGCGCATTGCGAGCAACTCCGACCGAGCGAAATTTTTCTAAGTCCAACCGCCAAGAGTAAACTTTTTTCCTAGCGTTCCCAGACCATTATAAATATTAGATCATTGTATAATAACGCATTCTAACAATAAATATCAAGTATCAAAGCTTTAGGATGAATATTTATCGAATAAACTCAGAATAATGTTCCGGGCGCATTGCGAGCAACTCCGACCGAGCGAAATTTTTCTAAGTCCAACCGCCAAGAGTAAACTTTTTTCCTAGCGTTCCCAGACCATTATAAATATTAGATCATCGTGTGGTAAAGCATTTCGAAGACAAATATCAAGTATGAAAGCGCTCGGATGAGTATTTATCGAATAAACTGAGAATAATGTTCGGAGCGCATCGCTTGCTCGGCCGCTCGAACGAATCGTTTGCGCGCCGAGGCGCGTCGTATCGCCGTGCGAAGGAGCTCGAGCGAAATTTTTCTAAGTCCAACCGCCAAGAGTAAACTTTTCTCCCCGAGCTCTCGCACGAGTTTAATCGTTATATCCACGCACGATACCGCTTGTCATCAATATTTCTCGAGTTTCAATGCTCTCGGACGCGTATTGCTCGAGTTTTTGAGAAATATTGCTCCGACCGCCAAGAGTAAACTTATCTTTCCGGTTGACTCGGACAATTATAAATATTAGATCATCGTGTGGTAAAGCATTTCGAAGACAAATATCAAGTATGAAAGCGCTCGGATGAGTATTTATCGAATAAACTGAGAATAATGTTCGGAGCGCATCGCTTGCTCGGCCGCTCGAACGAATCGTTTGCGCGCCGAGGCGCGTCGTATCGCCGTGCGAAGGAGCTCGAGCGAAATTTTTCTAAGTCCAACCGCCAAGAGTAAACTTTTCTCCCCGAGCTCTCGCACGAGTTTAATCGTTATATCCACGCACGATACCGCTTGTCATCAATATTTCTCGAGTTTCAATGCTCTCGGACGCGTATTGCTCGAGTTTTTGAGAAATATTGCTCCGACCGCCAAGAGTAAACTTATCTTTCCGGTTGACTCGGACAATTATAAATATTAGATCATCGTGTGGTAAAGCATTTCGAAGACAAATATCAAGTATGAAAGCGCTCGGGTGAGTATTTATCGAATAAACTGAGAATAATGTTCGGAGCGCATCGCTTGCTCGGCCGCTCGAACGAATCGTTCGCGCGCCGAGGCGCGTCGTATCGCCCTGCGAAGGAGCTCGAGCGAAATTTTTCTAAGTCCAACCGCCAAGAGTAAACTTTTCTCCCCGAGCTCCCGCACGACTTTAATCGTTATATCCACGCACGATACCGCTTGTCATCAATATTTCTCGAGTTTCAAAGCTCTCGGACGCGTATTGCTCCAGTTTTTGTGAAATATTGCTCCGACCGCCAAGAGTAAACTTATCTTTCCGGCTTACTCGGACAATTATAAATATTAGATCATCGTGTGGTAAAGCATTTGGAAGACAAATATCAAGTATGAAAGCGCTCGGGTGAGTATTTATCGAATAAACTGAGAATAATGTTCGGAGCGCATCGCTTGCTCGGCCGCTCGAACGAATCGTTTGCGCGCCGAGGCGCGTCGTATCGCCGTGCGAAGGAGCTCGAGCGAAATTTTTCTAAGTCCAACCGCCAAGAGTAAACTTTTCTCCCCGAGCTCTCGCACGAGTTTAATCGTTATATCCACGCACGATACCGCTTGTCATCAATATTTCTCGAGTTTCAATGCTCTCGGACGCGTATTGCTCGAGTTTTTGAGAAATATTGCTCCGACCGCCAAGAGTAAACTTATCTTTCCGGTTGACTCGGACAATTATAAATATTAGATCATCGTGTGGTAAAGCATTTCGAAGACAAATATCAAGTATGAAAGCGCTCGGGTGAGTATTTATCGAATAAACTGAGAATAATGTTCGGAGCGCATCGCTTGCTCGGCCGCTCGAACGAATCGTTCGCGCGCCGAGGCGCGTCGTATCGCCCTGCGAAGGAGCTCGAGCGAAATTTTTCTAAGTCCAACCGCCAAGAGTAAACTTTTCTCCCCGAGCTCCCGCACGACTTTAATCGTTATATCCACGCACGATACCGCTTGTCATCAATATTTCTCGAGTTTCAAAGCTGTCGGACGCGTATTGCTCCAGTTTTTGTGAAATATTGCTCCGACCGCCAAGAGTAAACTTATCTTTCCGGCTTACTCGGACAATTATAAATATTAGATCATCGTGTGGTAAAGCATTTCGAAGACAAATATCAAGTATGAAAGCGCTCGGGTGAGTATTTATCGAATAAACTGAGAATAATGTTCGGAGCGCATCGCTTGCTCGGCCGCTCGAACGAATCGTTCGCGCGCCGAGGCGCGTCGGATCGCCCTGCGAAGGAGCTCGAGCGAAATTTTTCTAAGTCCAACCGCCAAGAGTAAACTTTTCTCCCCGAGCTCCCGCACGACTTTAATCGTTATATCCACGCACGATACCGCTTGTCATCAATATTTCTCGAGTTTCAAAGCTCTCGGACGCGTATTGCTCCAGTTTTTGTGAAATATTGCTCCGACCGCCAAGAGTAAACTTATCTTTCCGGCTTACTCGGACAATTATAAATATTAGATCATCGTGTGGTAAAGCATTTCGAAGACAAATATCAAGTATGAAAGCGCTCGGGTGAGTATTTATCGAATAAACTGAGAATAATGTTCGGAGCGCATCGCTTGCTCGGCCGCTCGAACGAATCGTTCGCGCGCCGAGGCGCGTCGGATCGCCCTGCGAAGGAGCTCGAGCGAAATTTTTCTAAGTCCAACCGCCAAGAGTAAACTTTTCTCCCCGAGCTCCCGCACGACTTTAATCGTTATATCCACGCACGATACCGCTTGTCATCAATATTTCTCGAGTTTCAATGCTCTCGGACGCGTATTGCTCCAGTTTTTGTGAAATATTGCTCCGACCGCCAAGAGTAAACTTATCTTTCCGGTTGACTCGGACAATTATAAATATTAGATCATCGTGTGGTAAAGCATTTCGAAGACAAATATCAAGTATGAAAGTGTTAGCATGAGTATTTATCGAGTTATTGAGAAATAATTTTCCGAGTTATATTTCGACGTGTACTAATCGTGTTCTATCGGTCGTGCGGGTAAACGGCGGGAGTCAGTTTTGGTCTGTACTGTTAGCTAGATCGTCCCCGGATATGTTTGCGATGCGCGTGTTTGGATTAACGAGTTTCCCTCTGTCCCTACCTTTTTTTTCGTTCAAACCATGTCTGTGGATTTGTGCGGATATTGAGATGCCGGTTTTGGGCCATTTAATTGTCAATAAAACAACATGTAATTGTTTGAAATAATACACTATGTTCATATTGTATTATTCGTATCTTATTAATAAAATAAAAAATTTATATTTTAATTTTTTACTTTTAAATCACATGTATTATTTTCAGGTGGCATTCGTATGGGATAATTGGTTATTTCAGCTACATTGTTCTAATAATATAAGGAATATGCTGCTAGAACTCCGGCAATACGCTGCTAGAAGATGAAGCAGTACGGCGCTACAACATGAAGGTATACGCCGCTGGAACTCTGGAAATGGGCCGCTGTAACTGAAAGCAGTACGCTGCTGTAAATAAGGCAATACGCCGCTGTAAATAAGGCAATACGCCGCTGTAAATAGAGGCAATACGCCGCTGTAAGTAGAAGCAACACGCCGCTGTAAATAAGGCAATACGCCGCTGTAAATAAGGCAACACGCCGCTGTAAATAAGGCAATACGCCGCTGTAAATAAGGCAATACGCCGCTGTAAATAGAGGCAATACGCCGCTGTGAATAAGGCAATACGCCGCTGTAAGTAGAAGCAACACGCCGCTGTGAATAAGGCAATACGCCGCTGTAAATAGAGGCAATACGCCGCTGTGAATAAGGCAATACGCCGCTGTAAGCAGAAGCAACACGCCGCTGTGAATAAGGCAATACGCCGCTGTAAATAGAGGCAATACGCCGCTGTGAATAAGGCAAT
>NW_027469115.1:842500-850000 GCF_051020765.1 Lasioglossum baleicum
CAGCACAAAGTTATTCAGAGTCACCAAAGCAAACGATGGACGAACGTTACCGCCCGCCACCGATTGGTTTTGATCTAATAAAAGCGTTCCTACCATCTCTGGTCGGAACTCTGTTTTGCATGTATTAGCTCTAGAATTACCACAGTTATCCAAGTAAATGTGGGTACGATCTAAGAAACCATAACTGATTTAATGAGCCATTCGCGGTTTCACCTTAATGCGGCGTGTACTGAGACATGCATGGCTTAATCTTTGAGACAAGCATATGACTACTGGCAGGATCAACCAGGGAGCTTCGACAATTTTTGTCGATTTTTCAATATATAATAAATATGTGTGTCTTTTCGTCGCCAGCTCTTTCAGAGACAGGTCGACGACACTCTCTTATAGTTTTGTATAAAAATTCCTTTTTACTCGTTCGAATTCTCAGAGAACCTTTCGAACGAGTTTATATCATATTCCTCCCTCAATCTCTTCTCTCTTATAGTTTTGTATAAATTCATTTTTACTCGTTCGAATTCTCAGAGAACCTTTCGAACGAGTTTATATCATATTCCTCCCTCAATCTCTTCTCTCTTATAGTTTTGTATAAATTCATTTTTACTCGTTCGAATTCTCAGAGAACCTTTCGAACGAGTTTATATCATATTCCTCCCTCAATCTCTCTTCTCTCTTAAGTTTTGTATAAATTCATTTTTACTCGTTCGAATTCTCAGAGAACCTTTCGAACGAGTTTATATCATATTGCCACCTTCCTTCTTTTCCTTTCTTTCTTAACCTCGAACAAATTCATTTGCCAGATATTCCTGCGTTCTCGGTTTATATTTTTCTCATAACATCACAAATCATTACGTGTAGTGCATAAAATTCATGTTTAATATTTCCCTTTTGGGTTTCTCTCGAGAACAAATTCTTATATTTCCTTGCGTTCTCAGGTTGAGCTAACATCTGGTAGCACGAGTATCCCACGTAGCACGTAACCACGGGCGCTGGACAATCGACACAAGTGCCGAGGAAGCGCGGACAGGACGCATGCTGGGCTCTGGGTGTAACAATGCCCCTCCGAAAGCCAACCTCATTTTATTTACTTTTCGTTTCTCTGCAAACAAGAAGTTTGACTTCTTTCTAGTTTTAGTTTCTCTCAAACATCTTTCCATAACTATCTCAAACTTTTAGCTCGGATAGAAGAGTTGATGCTCAGTTAGTACGAGTATACACATCAGTGCATACAAGTCACCAACCTCCTCGATGGGAGGCTCGCCACATAAGGGCCATTCGGTCTTAGACACCGACCCGTGGCAATGCTGTGTAGAGAAAAGTTCTAAACGAAGTACGGAACGAAACAGTCGAGACCGAAGTCTCGAGGCGCCGTGAACTGCTTCTCGACCGAGATCGTAGAATAGCCCCAAGCGCGCGCTGAACCGCCCGACTCGCCGAACCGTCGAGTCTCTTAAGGATACCGAACGGCCGGCAAGGACGCCGGCGCCGCGCGGTGAATAGCACGCGCGCTTATGGGTGCAAACCGCCGCGGCAACAGCCCGTCCGGCGGGGCTGTTGGGACTTAGAAAAATTTTTGCATGAAAAATTTTTTTGTACAACACAATAAATATTTATATTTCCAGGATATTTAACACAAAATATTCAACTTTTCATATACTATCTCGGTACTTTGAACATTTTTCAAGTCCAACCGCCAAGAGTAAACTTATCTTTCTATCGTATCTAGACCATTATAAATATTAGATCATTGTATAATAAAGCATTCTAACAATAAATATCAAGTATCAAAGCTCTAGGATGAATATTTATCGAATAAACTCAGAATAATGTTCCGGGCGCATTGCGTGCAACTCCGACCGAAGTGAAATTTTTCTAAGTCCAACCGCCAAGAGTAAACTTTTTTCCTAGCGTTCCCAGACCATTATAAATATTAGATCATTGTATAATAACGCATTCTAACAATAAATATCAAGTATCAAAGCTCTAGGATGAATATTTATCGAATAAACTCAGAATAATGTTCCGGGCGCATTGCGAGCAACTCCGACCGAAGCGAAATTTTTCTAAGTCCAACCGCCAAGAGTAAACTTTTTTCCTAGCGTTCCCAGACCATTATAAATATTAGATCATTGTATAATAACGCATTCTAACAATAAATATCAAGTATCAAAGCTTTAGGATGAATATTTATCGAATAAACTCAGAATAATGTTCCGGGCGCATTGCGAGCAACTCCGACCGAGCGAAATTTTTCTAAGTCCAACCGCCAAGAGTAAACTTTTTTCCTAGCGTTCCCAGACCATTATAAATATTAGATCATTGTATAATAACGCATTCTAACAATAAATATCAAGTATCAAAGCTTTAGGATGAATATTTATCGAATAAACTCAGAATAATGTTCCGGGCGCATTGCGAGCAACTCCGACCGAGCGAAATTTTTCTAAGTCCAACCGCCAAGAGTAAACTTTTTTCCTAGCGTTCCCAGACCATTATAAATATTAGATCATTGTATAATAACGCATTCTAACAATAAATATCAAGTATCAAAGCTTTAGGATGAATATTTATCGAATAAACTCAGAATAATGTTCCGGGCGCATTGCGAGCAACTCCGACCGAGCGAAATTTTTCTAAGTCCAACCGCCAAGAGTAAACTTTTTTCCTAGCGTTCCCAGACCATTATAAATATTAGATCATTGTATAATAACGCATTCTAACAATAAATATCAAGTATCAAAGCTCTAGGATGAATATTTATCGAATAAACTCAGAATAATGTTCCGGGCGCATTGCGAGCAACTCCGACCGAGCGAAATTTTTCTAAGTCCAACCGCCAAGAGTAAACTTTTTTCCTAGCGTTCCCAGACCATTATAAATATTAGATCATTGTATAATAACGCATTCTAACAATAAATATCAAGTATCAAAGCTTTAGGATGAATATTTATCGAATAAACTCAGAATAATGTTCCGGGCGCATTGCGAGCAACTCCGACCGAGCGAAATTTTTCTAAGTCCAACCGCCAAGAGTAAACTTTTTTCCTAGCGTTCCCAGACCATTATAAATATTAGATCATTGTATAATAACGCATTCTAACAATAAATATCAAGTATCAAAGCTTTAGGATGAATATTTATCGAATAAACTCAGAATAATGTTCCGGGCGCATTGCGAGCAACTCCGACCGAGCGAAATTTTTCTAAGTCCAACCGCCAAGAGTAAACTTTTTTCCTAGCGTTCCCAGACCATTATAAATATTAGATCATTGTATAATAACGCATTCTAACAATAAATATCAAGTATCAAAGCTTTAGGATGAATATTTATCGAATAAACTCAGAATAATGTTCCGGGCGCATTGCGAGCAACTCCGACCGAGCGAAATTTTTCTAAGTCCAACCGCCAAGAGTAAACTTTTTTCCTAGCGTTCCCAGACCATTATAAATATTAGATCATTGTATAATAACGCATTCTAACAATAAATATCAAGTATCAAAGCTTTAGGATGAATATTTATCGAATAAACTCAGAATAATGTTCCGGGCGCATTGCGAGCAACTCCGACCGAGCGAAATTTTTCTAAGTCCAACCGCCAAGAGTAAACTTTTTTCCTAGCGTTCCCAGACCATTATAAATATTAGATCATTGTATAATAACGCATTCTAACAATAAATATCAAGTATCAAAGCTTTAGGATGAATATTTATCGAATAAACTCAGAATAATGTTCCGGGCGCATTGCGAGCAACTCCGACCGAGAGAAATTTTTCTAAGTCCAACCGCCAAGAGTAAACTTTTTTCCTAGCGTTCCCAGACCATTATAAATATTAGATCATTGTATAATAACGCATTCTAACAATAAATATCAAGTATCAAAGCTCTAGGATGAATATTTATCGAATAAACTCAGAATAATGTTCCGGGCGCATTGCGAGCAACTCCGACCGAGCGAAATTTTTCTAAGTCCAACCGCCAAGAGTAAACTTTTTTCCTAGCGTTCCCAGACCATTATAAATATTAGATCATTGTATAATAACGCATTCTAACAATAAATATCAAGTATCAAAGCTTTAGGATGAATATTTATCGAATAAACTCAGAATAATGTTCCGGGCGCATTGCGAGCAACTCCGACCGAGCGAAATTTTTCTAAGTCCAACCGCCAAGAGTAAACTTTTTTCCTAGCGTTCCCAGACCATTATAAATATTAGATCATTGTATAATAACGCATTCTAACAATAAATATCAAGTATCAAAGCTTTAGGATGAATATTTATCGAATAAACTCAGAATAATGTTCCGGGCGCATTGCGAGCAACTCCGACCGAGCGAAATTTTTCTAAGTCCAACCGCCAAGAGTAAACTTTTTTCCTAGCGTTCCCAGACCATTATAAATATTAGATCATTGTATAATAACGCATTCTAACAATAAATATCAAGTATCAAAGCTTTAGGATGAATATTTATCGAATAAACTCAGAATAATGTTCCGGGCGCATTGCGAGCAACTCCGACCGAGCGAAATTTTTCTAAGTCCAACCGCCAAGAGTAAACTTTTTTCCTAGCGTTCCCAGACCATTATAAATATTAGATCATTGTATAATAACGCATTCTAACAATAAATATCAAGTATCAAAGCTTTAGGATGAATATTTATCGAATAAACTCAGAATAATGTTCCGGGCGCATTGCGAGCAACTCCGACCGAGCGAAATTTTTCTAAGTCCAACCGCCAAGAGTAAACTTTTTTCCTAGCGTTCCCAGACCATTATAAATATTAGATCATCGTGTGGTAAAGCATTTCGAAGACAAATATCAAGTATGAAAGCGCTCGGATGAGTATTTATCGAATAAACTGAGAATAATGTTCGGAGCGCATCGCTTGCTCGGCCGCTCGAACGAATCGTTTGCGCGCCGAGGCGCGTCGTATCGCCGTGCGAAGGAGCTCGAGCGAAATTTTTCTAAGTCCAACCGCCAAGAGTAAACTTTTCTCCCCGAGCTCTCGCACGAGTTTAATCGTTATATCCACGCACGATACCGCTTGTCATCAATATTTCTCGAGTTTCAATGCTCTCGGACGCGTATTGCTCGAGTTTTTGAGAAATATTGCTCCGACCGCCAAGAGTAAACTTATCTTTCCGGTTGACTCGGACAATTATAAATATTAGATCATCGTGTGGTAAAGCATTTCGAAGACAAATATCAAGTATGAAAGCGCTCGGATGAGTATTTATCGAATAAACTGAGAATAATGTTCGGAGCGCATCGCTTGCTCGGCCGCTCGAACGAATCGTTTGCGCGCCGAGGCGCGTCGTATCGCCGTGCGAAGGAGCTCGAGCGAAATTTTTCTAAGTCCAACCGCCAAGAGTAAACTTTTCTCCCCGAGCTCTCGCACGAGTTTAATCGTTATATCCACGCACGATACCGCTTGTCATCAATATTTCTCGAGTTTCAATGCTCTCGGACGCGTATTGCTCGAGTTTTTGAGAAATATTGCTCCGACCGCCAAGAGTAAACTTATCTTTCCGGTTGACTCGGACAATTATAAATATTAGATCATCGTGTGGTAAAGCATTTCGAAGACAAATATCAAGTATGAAAGCGCTCGGGTGAGTATTTATCGAATAAACTGAGAATAATGTTCGGAGCGCATCGCTTGCTCGGCCGCTCGAACGAATCGTTCGCGCGCCGAGGCGCGTCGTATCGCCCTGCGAAGGAGCTCGAGCGAAATTTTTCTAAGTCCAACCGCCAAGAGTAAACTTTTCTCCCCGAGCTCCCGCACGACTTTAATCGTTATATCCACGCACGATACCGCTTGTCATCAATATTTCTCGAGTTTCAAAGCTCTCGGACGCGTATTGCTCCAGTTTTTGTGAAATATTGCTCCGACCGCCAAGAGTAAACTTATCTTTCCGGCTTACTCGGACAATTATAAATATTAGATCATCGTGTGGTAAAGCATTTGGAAGACAAATATCAAGTATGAAAGCGCTCGGGTGAGTATTTATCGAATAAACTGAGAATAATGTTCGGAGCGCATCGCTTGCTCGGCCGCTCGAACGAATCGTTTGCGCGCCGAGGCGCGTCGTATCGCCGTGCGAAGGAGCTCGAGCGAAATTTTTCTAAGTCCAACCGCCAAGAGTAAACTTTTCTCCCCGAGCTCTCGCACGAGTTTAATCGTTATATCCACGCACGATACCGCTTGTCATCAATATTTCTCGAGTTTCAATGCTCTCGGACGCGTATTGCTCGAGTTTTTGAGAAATATTGCTCCGACCGCCAAGAGTAAACTTATCTTTCCGGTTGACTCGGACAATTATAAATATTAGATCATCGTGTGGTAAAGCATTTCGAAGACAAATATCAAGTATGAAAGCGCTCGGGTGAGTATTTATCGAATAAACTGAGAATAATGTTCGGAGCGCATCGCTTGCTCGGCCGCTCGAACGAATCGTTCGCGCGCCGAGGCGCGTCGTATCGCCCTGCGAAGGAGCTCGAGCGAAATTTTTCTAAGTCCAACCGCCAAGAGTAAACTTTTCTCCCCGAGCTCCCGCACGACTTTAATCGTTATATCCACGCACGATACCGCTTGTCATCAATATTTCTCGAGTTTCAAAGCTGTCGGACGCGTATTGCTCCAGTTTTTGTGAAATATTGCTCCGACCGCCAAGAGTAAACTTATCTTTCCGGCTTACTCGGACAATTATAAATATTAGATCATCGTGTGGTAAAGCATTTCGAAGACAAATATCAAGTATGAAAGCGCTCGGGTGAGTATTTATCGAATAAACTGAGAATAATGTTCGGAGCGCATCGCTTGCTCGGCCGCTCGAACGAATCGTTCGCGCGCCGAGGCGCGTCGGATCGCCCTGCGAAGGAGCTCGAGCGAAATTTTTCTAAGTCCAACCGCCAAGAGTAAACTTTTCTCCCCGAGCTCCCGCACGACTTTAATCGTTATATCCACGCACGATACCGCTTGTCATCAATATTTCTCGAGTTTCAAAGCTCTCGGACGCGTATTGCTCCAGTTTTTGTGAAATATTGCTCCGACCGCCAAGAGTAAACTTATCTTTCCGGCTTACTCGGACAATTATAAATATTAGATCATCGTGTGGTAAAGCATTTCGAAGACAAATATCAAGTATGAAAGCGCTCGGGTGAGTATTTATCGAATAAACTGAGAATAATGTTCGGAGCGCATCGCTTGCTCGGCCGCTCGAACGAATCGTTCGCGCGCCGAGGCGCGTCGGATCGCCCTGCGAAGGAGCTCGAGCGAAATTTTTCTAAGTCCAACCGCCAAGAGTAAACTTTTCTCCCCGAGCTCCCGCACGACTTTAATCGTTATATCCACGCACGATACCGCTTGTCATCAATATTTCTCGAGTTTCAATGCTCTCGGACGCGTATTGCTCCAGTTTTTGTGAAATATTGCTCCGACCGCCAAGAGTAAACTTATCTTTCCGGTTGACTCGGACAATTATAAATATTAGATCATC
>NW_027469115.1:855000-860000 GCF_051020765.1 Lasioglossum baleicum
TAGCCGGTAGGCCAACCCGCCTCCCCCTTGTTCCTAAAGGCGTTCAGAACTCGGGGATAAGGGATCGTTGTGATGCACGATCAACACACCTCGACAGTAGATAGGGACAGAGGGAATCTCGTTAATCCATTCATGCGCGTCACTAATTAGATGACGAGGCATTTGGCTACCTTAAGAGAGTCATAGTTACTCCCGCCGTTTACCCGCGCTTTTTTGAATTTCTTCACGTTGACATTCAGAGCACTGGGCAGAAATCACATTGCGTCAACACCCGTGGGGGGCCATCGCAATGCTTTGTTTTAATTAGACAGTCGGATTCCCCTAGTCCGTGCCAGTTCTGAGCTGAGCGTTGAATGGCGGCCGAAGAGGACGATCGTTCTAGACGAAAGCCTCGCAGCAAGGAAGATCCGCGGGAGGCCAAGGCACGGGACCGAGCTCGGATTCCCATCAATGTGTTCACCTCGCCCAGGCCCGGCACGTCAGCCAGACCCGCTTCCCGACCAAGCCCGACACGCCCCGCTCCTCAGAGCCAATCCTTATTCCGAAGTTACGGATCCAATTTGCCGACTTCCCTTACCTACATTAATCTATCGACTAGAGGCTCTTTACCTTGGAGACCTGCTGCGGATATGGGTACGAACCGGCGCGACACCTCCACGTGGCCCTCTCCTGGATTTTCAAGGTCCGAGGGGAAGATCCGGACACCGCCGCAACTGCGGTGCTCTTCGCGTTCCAAACCCTATCTCCCTGCTAGAGGTTTCCAGGGAACTCGAACGCTTATACAGAAAAGAAAACTCTCCCCGGATCTCCCGACGGCGTCTCCAGGTCATTTTGGGTTACCCCGACGAACACTCTTACGAGGGCCCGATTGGTAAGCGGTTCCGCTGCCGGGTTCCGGAATAGAATAGAAACCGGATTCCCTTTCGCCCGATGGGTGTGTGTTTATCATTTAATGATATTTTGCTCTCTCTTAGGACACCTCATCTACATAGGATTTCTCTTAGGGCTTAGGATCGACTGACTCGTGTGCAACGGCTGTTCACACGAAACCCTTCTCCACGTCAGTCCTCCAGGGCCTCGCTGGAGTATTTGCTACTACCACCAAGATCTGCACCGACGGCGGCTCCAGGCAGGCTCACGCCCAGACCCTTCTGCGCACACCGCCGCGACCCTCCTACTCGTCAGAGCTTCATGGAAGACGCGCCTTTAAAAAAAGCTAACGTCAACCTCACTTGCCGCTGACGGCGGAGTATAGGCGCGACGCTTCAGCGCCATCCATTTTCAGGGCTAGTTGCTTCGGCAGGTGAGTTGTTACACACTCCTTAGCGGATTCCGACTTCCATGGCCACCGTCCTGCTGTCTTAAGCAACCAACGCCTTTCATGGTATCCCATAAGCGTCGACTTAGGCGCCTTAACTCTGCGTTTGGTTCATCCCACAGCGCCAGTTCTGCTTACCAAAATTGGCCCACTTGGCACTCTGATCCAATATAATCTCGTGGCTTCATTGATCCAAGCAAGCCAGAGATCTCACCCATTTAAAGTTTGAGAATAGGTTGAGGTCGTTTCGGCCCCAAGGCCTCTAATCATTCGCTTTACCAGATGAGACTCGCACACGTTCATCAAAAGAGAACGAGCGAGTGCCAGCTATCCTGAGGGAAACTTCGGAGGGAACCAGCTACTAGATGGTTCGATTAGTCTTTCGCCCCTATACCCAGTTCCGACGATCGATTTGCACGTCAGAATCGCTACGGACCTCCATCAGGGTTTCCCCTGACTTCGTCCTGACCAGGCATAGTTCACCATCTTTCGGGTCCCAACGTGTACGCTCTGGGTGCGCCTCTTCTCGCAATGAGAACGAGACGCCCCGGGAGTGCGAGGCCGCATCGTGACGCGGCCCATCCTCCCTTGATCGACGCTAAGGTACGATCTTCACTTTCATTGCGCCTTTAGGTTTACATGTCCCAATGACTCGCGCACATGTTAGACTCCTTGGTCCGTGTTTCAAGACGGGTCCTGAGAGTACCCAAAGCAGTAGCGTCGCTGACCGGTAATTCAAAGCTTGGCCAGTCCGAGGACACCGCCTGCTAACAGCTGGTTAGGCCCGGAGCCGGCGCTAGGTCCGTACCATCCGGGTGACAAACTAACCGAGCTTGCGGCGGGCCTGACGCACACACATTCGAAAATGGATTGGTTGCGGCCCGATACCGTCAGAGTACCGTCACGCAGCCGGCCAGGCGATCGAGCGTCTGCCGTGTGCGCACGAAGGCGACACGACAGGCAACAACTCGAGCCGTAGACCGACACGCAACGGGTCGCGACGTTCTACTAAGGGAGAAGTGCACGACTACGCGACCGGAACATTTGCCGAAGATGGTGTACCCTCGCACTGGAACCACCGAAGTGGCCCATTACGGGCTATCTGCGCACCAACGGAAGCCAGCCTCGTCGACGATGAATCTCCCCATTCGATCTTTTGGGTTTCTCAGGTTTACCCCTGAACGGTTTCACGTACTCTTGAACTCTCTCTTCAAAGTTCTTTTCAACTTTCCCTCACGGTACTTGTTCGCTATCGGTCTCGTGGTCATATTTAGCCTTAGATGGAGTTTACCACCCACTTAGGGCTGCACTCTCAAGCAACCCGACTCTAAGGAGAGGTCCTCCCGAAACGCGTACCAGTCGCTACGGGCCTGGCACCCTCTACGGGTAAATGGCCCCATTCAAGATGGACTTGGACGCGGTTCGACGTCTCGGGATAAATTGACCCTCCTGAACACTACATTTCCCAACGGCAGAACCGCGGGATTCAGTGCTGGGCTAATTCCTGTTCGCTCGCCGCTACTAAGGAAATCCTTGTTAGTTTCTTTTCCTCCGCTTAGTAATATGCTTAAATTCAGCGGGTAATCTCGCCTACTCTGAGGTCGTCGTACGTGATACAAAATTTTGTGTGTTTCGGCCGAAAGAGCGTAAAAGTAGTACTCGCGAAAACGTACAAAGCACAAAAAAAAAAGAAAAAAAAAGAAAACGAAACAACACTACACGACAGAAGAGAGAAAAAGGTAAACAAAAAACCGATATATGCCTTATGCGCCACACCAAAGTGTCAATATAATTCTTTCTTCATCTCGTGTGTCGATCGGAAACTCTCGCTAGACGATCTGGCCGGTTAACTTTAACGTCCGTCGAAAAGAACTTTCGGGGACTGGACGACCGACAGATCGCGCGGTTCCGCACGAATCGACAATGAAGAAAAGAAAAGACATGGGGCGACCGACATAAAGGTTCTCATCATTGGATATACCTTTTCTCTCTCCGCGGTGCTGTTCCGTGCGTGAACACACAAGTGTGTCTTTTGCGTCGTGTGACAATCAAGTTCGAAATAAGCCTCGCCAATAGAGGAGTATACATATTATTATAAAAAAAAAAATAATAATACATATAACCCGGTGGGATTTCTTTTTCTCTCTACTTCTTGTATAATTGAACCAAAAACCACGGGGGTACAGAAACGTTGCGCACGAAACGATTTATCATCGATCAAACACAAAACCAAATTAGAGACACGAGAGAAAGAGAGTAAGATCTCAAGACGCACATAGGCCGTCATCAATACGATTCAACGCGAACGTGGCGATGGAATGGCAATCGCACAGATTAGCGAGGACACGTCGACGACGGGGAATAATTCCGACCCGATCAAGTACGACGTGCTCCATCCCGCACATTGCTGCGCTTTGCTCCGCTGTCCATCGATCATCAAAGCGTTCGCGATAGAACGAGAGATCTCTTTCGTCTCTTCCCTCGAAGACTCGAAAAGGAATGTGTTTGTCGAAATCGCCGGCAACGACGACCCTCCGCCGTATGGCAATTATAACGTAGAGTTAAGAAACTCATCCACGCACAGGCATATTCTCTCCCTGGGGCTTAACATTGCCACACCACACACACTCTGTGTGCCACACAGTATTCTTTCTTTCTTTTATAATTTGTGTGTCCATCTCTGTAGTCTCGCGAGACTCTTGTAAATATACCTCTTTCGTATATACGCATCATTTCAGGCGACGTCGGGAGCGCGTTAAATGTTCATGAGTGGAAACGCTTCTTTCCGCAAGGCGAATCGTTTCGCAGAGAAGGTGAGAGATTTGGAGATCCTCGTCGAAGCGGTGCCTTACGGGCGGTCGTATTTTCAATACGACTCACGACACCGTAAAAACACTCACGCAAGTCCGAACGTAAGAAATACCAATCCCTACTTCGCCTCTCGTGGAAACTAGATATATATGTTTGTATGTGTTTATAAGACGCAATGCAAAAATTGGCAATTTTCACAGAACCGCGACAAACGCCGACGAAACGCCCATCATTCGCTCGTACGTAGCATCTTTGCAACCCGACTCCGAAACGCTCTTTGGCGCCCTCCAAAAATATATTTGGAGAGGTAAGCGACGGCGGGGACTTACAAGAGCAACGCAAGCAGTTTATGGTTACGTAAACGACCCTCAGCCAGGCGTGGTCCAGGAATTGTATCCGTGGACCGCAATGTGCGTTCGAAATGTCGATGTTCATGTGTCCTGCAGTTCACACGTTGACGCGCAATTAGCTGCGTTCTTCATCGACCCACGAGCCAAGTGATCCACCGTTCAGGGTAATCGTATATATTTTTGATTTACAAATCAATATATGTATATGTCTCTTGTTCTGCGGTTCGTAAGAACGCATTGTACCTGAACGCTCCAACCAGCGCGCGAAGGAGATTCGTTCAGGCGTCGTTTTAAGGACGACACTATCGTCGTCCGTGGAAACGGAAAAAAAAAACCGTCAGATACGCAACACGTATCCGACGGCCGGGCGAACAGTACATTGAAAAACCGTTAACGTGGAAAACGCGGAGATGAATATATTCTCTGAAAACGACGGGGATCGTAGACAACCCGATACTGGATCCAGAGATGTAATAATATTCCTCTCCTCTTCACTTCCATTTCATTTGATGTGAGAACGG
>NW_027469115.1:865000-872500 GCF_051020765.1 Lasioglossum baleicum
GGTGAATAGCACGCGCGCTTATGGGTGCAAACCGCCGCGGCAACAGCCCGTCCGGCGGGGCTGTTGGGACTTAGAAAAATTTTTGCATGAAAAATTTTTTTGTACAACACAATAAATATTTATATTTCCAGGATATTTAACACAAAATATTCAACTTTTCATATACTATCTCGGTACTTTGAACATTTTTCAAGTCCAACCGCCAAGAGTAAACTTATCTTTCTATCGTATCTAGACCATTATAAATATTAGATCATTGTATAATAAAGCATTCTAACAATAAATATCAAGTATCAAAGCTCTAGGATGAATATTTATCGAATAAACTCAGAATAATGTTCCGGGCGCATTGCGTGCAACTCCGACCGAAGTGAAATTTTTCTAAGTCCAACCGCCAAGAGTAAACTTTTTTCCTAGCGTTCCCAGACCATTATAAATATTAGATCATTGTATAATAACGCATTCTAACAATAAATATCAAGTATCAAAGCTCTAGGATGAATATTTATCGAATAAACTCAGAATAATGTTCCGGGCGCATTGCGAGCAACTCCGACCGAAGCGAAATTTTTCTAAGTCCAACCGCCAAGAGTAAACTTTTTTCCTAGCGTTCCCAGACCATTATAAATATTAGATCATTGTATAATAACGCATTCTAACAATAAATATCAAGTATCAAAGCTTTAGGATGAATATTTATCGAATAAACTCAGAATAATGTTCCGGGCGCATTGCGAGCAACTCCGACCGAGCGAAATTTTTCTAAGTCCAACCGCCAAGAGTAAACTTTTTTCCTAGCGTTCCCAGACCATTATAAATATTAGATCATTGTATAATAACGCATTCTAACAATAAATATCAAGTATCAAAGCTTTAGGATGAATATTTATCGAATAAACTCAGAATAATGTTCCGGGCGCATTGCGAGCAACTCCGACCGAGCGAAATTTTTCTAAGTCCAACCGCCAAGAGTAAACTTTTTTCCTAGCGTTCCCAGACCATTATAAATATTAGATCATTGTATAATAACGCATTCTAACAATAAATATCAAGTATCAAAGCTTTAGGATGAATATTTATCGAATAAACTCAGAATAATGTTCCGGGCGCATTGCGAGCAACTCCGACCGAGCGAAATTTTTCTAAGTCCAACCGCCAAGAGTAAACTTTTTTCCTAGCGTTCCCAGACCATTATAAATATTAGATCATTGTATAATAACGCATTCTAACAATAAATATCAAGTATCAAAGCTCTAGGATGAATATTTATCGAATAAACTCAGAATAATGTTCCGGGCGCATTGCGAGCAACTCCGACCGAGCGAAATTTTTCTAAGTCCAACCGCCAAGAGTAAACTTTTTTCCTAGCGTTCCCAGACCATTATAAATATTAGATCATTGTATAATAACGCATTCTAACAATAAATATCAAGTATCAAAGCTTTAGGATGAATATTTATCGAATAAACTCAGAATAATGTTCCGGGCGCATTGCGAGCAACTCCGACCGAGCGAAATTTTTCTAAGTCCAACCGCCAAGAGTAAACTTTTTTCCTAGCGTTCCCAGACCATTATAAATATTAGATCATTGTATAATAACGCATTCTAACAATAAATATCAAGTATCAAAGCTTTAGGATGAATATTTATCGAATAAACTCAGAATAATGTTCCGGGCGCATTGCGAGCAACTCCGACCGAGCGAAATTTTTCTAAGTCCAACCGCCAAGAGTAAACTTTTTTCCTAGCGTTCCCAGACCATTATAAATATTAGATCATTGTATAATAACGCATTCTAACAATAAATATCAAGTATCAAAGCTTTAGGATGAATATTTATCGAATAAACTCAGAATAATGTTCCGGGCGCATTGCGAGCAACTCCGACCGAGAGAAATTTTTCTAAGTCCAACCGCCAAGAGTAAACTTTTTTCCTAGCGTTCCCAGACCATTATAAATATTAGATCATTGTATAATAACGCATTCTAACAATAAATATCAAGTATCAAAGCTTTAGGATGAATATTTATCGAATAAACTCAGAATAATGTTCCGGGCGCATTGCGAGCAACTCCGACCGAGCGAAATTTTTCTAAGTCCAACCGCCAAGAGTAAACTTTTTTCCTAGCGTTCCCAGACCATTATAAATATTAGATCATTGTATAATAACGCATTCTAACAATAAATATCAAGTATCAAAGCTCTAGGATGAATATTTATCGAATAAACTCAGAATAATGTTCCGGGCGCATTGCGAGCAACTCCGACCGAGCGAAATTTTTCTAAGTCCAACCGCCAAGAGTAAACTTTTTTCCTAGCGTTCCCAGACCATTATAAATATTAGATCATTGTATAATAACGCATTCTAACAATAAATATCAAGTATCAAAGCTTTAGGATGAATATTTATCGAATAAACTCAGAATAATGTTCCGGGCGCATTGCGAGCAACTCCGACCGAGCGAAATTTTTCTAAGTCCAACCGCCAAGAGTAAACTTTTTTCCTAGCGTTCCCAGACCATTATAAATATTAGATCATTGTATAATAACGCATTCTAACAATAAATATCAAGTATCAAAGCTTTAGGATGAATATTTATCGAATAAACTCAGAATAATGTTCCGGGCGCATTGCGAGCAACTCCGACCGAGCGAAATTTTTCTAAGTCCAACCGCCAAGAGTAAACTTTTTTCCTAGCGTTCCCAGACCATTATAAATATTAGATCATTGTATAATAACGCATTCTAACAATAAATATCAAGTATCAAAGCTTTAGGATGAATATTTATCGAATAAACTCAGAATAATGTTCCGGGCGCATTGCGAGCAACTCCGACCGAGAGAAATTTTTCTAAGTCCAACCGCCAAGAGTAAACTTTTTTCCTAGCGTTCCCAGACCATTATAAATATTAGATCATTGTATAATAACGCATTCTAACAATAAATATCAAGTATCAAAGCTCTAGGATGAATATTTATCGAATAAACTCAGAATAATGTTCCGGGCGCATTGCGAGCAACTCCGACCGAGCGAAATTTTTCTAAGTCCAACCGCCAAGAGTAAACTTTTTTCCTAGCGTTCCCAGACCATTATAAATATTAGATCATTGTATAATAACGCATTCTAACAATAAATATCAAGTATCAAAGCTTTAGGATGAATATTTATCGAATAAACTCAGAATAATGTTCCGGGCGCATTGCGAGCAACTCCGACCGAGCGAAATTTTTCTAAGTCCAACCGCCAAGAGTAAACTTTTTTCCTAGCGTTCCCAGACCATTATAAATATTAGATCATTGTATAATAACGCATTCTAACAATAAATATCAAGTATCAAAGCTTTAGGATGAATATTTATCGAATAAACTCAGAATAATGTTCCGGGCGCATTGCGAGCAACTCCGACCGAGCGAAATTTTTCTAAGTCCAACCGCCAAGAGTAAACTTTTTTCCTAGCGTTCCCAGACCATTATAAATATTAGATCATTGTATAATAACGCATTCTAACAATAAATATCAAGTATCAAAGCTTTAGGATGAATATTTATCGAATAAACTCAGAATAATGTTCCGGGCGCATTGCGAGCAACTCCGACCGAGCGAAATTTTTCTAAGTCCAACCGCCAAGAGTAAACTTTTTTCCTAGCGTTCCCAGACCATTATAAATATTAGATCATTGTATAATAACGCATTCTAACAATAAATATCAAGTATCAAAGCTTTAGGATGAATATTTATCGAATAAACTCAGAATAATGTTCCGGGCGCATTGCGAGCAACTCCGACCGAGCGAAATTTTTCTAAGTCCAACCGCCAAGAGTAAACTTTTTTCCTAGCGTTCCCAGACCATTATAAATATTAGATCATCGTGTGGTAAAGCATTTCGAAGACAAATATCAAGTATGAAAGCGCTCGGATGAGTATTTATCGAATAAACTGAGAATAATGTTCGGAGCGCATCGCTTGCTCGGCCGCTCGAACGAATCGTTTGCGCGCCGAGGCGCGTCGTATCGCCGTGCGAAGGAGCTCGAGCGAAATTTTTCTAAGTCCAACCGCCAAGAGTAAACTTTTCTCCCCGAGCTCTCGCACGAGTTTAATCGTTATATCCACGCACGATACCGCTTGTCATCAATATTTCTCGAGTTTCAATGCTCTCGGACGCGTATTGCTCGAGTTTTTGAGAAATATTGCTCCGACCGCCAAGAGTAAACTTATCTTTCCGGTTGACTCGGACAATTATAAATATTAGATCATCGTGTGGTAAAGCATTTCGAAGACAAATATCAAGTATGAAAGCGCTCGGATGAGTATTTATCGAATAAACTGAGAATAATGTTCGGAGCGCATCGCTTGCTCGGCCGCTCGAACG
Organism: Lasioglossum baleicum; assembly: GCF_051020765.1. Taxonomy (NCBI): domain Eukaryota; kingdom Metazoa; phylum Arthropoda; class Insecta; order Hymenoptera; family Halictidae; genus Lasioglossum; species Lasioglossum baleicum. Next base: position 869,372 of record NW_027469115.1, read on the forward strand.
AATCGTTTGCGCGCCGAGGCGCGTCGTATCGCCGTGCGAAGGAGCTCGAGCGAAATTTTTCTAAGTCCAACCGCCAAGAGTAAACTTTTCTCCCCGAGCTCTCGCACGAGTTTAATCGTTATATCCACGCACGATACCGCTTGTCATCAATATTTCTCGAGTTTCAATGCTCTCGGACGCGTATTGCTCGAGTTTTTGAGAAATATTGCTCCGACCGCCAAGAGTAAACTTATCTTTCCGGTTGACTCGGACAATTATAAATATTAGATCATCGTGTGGTAAAGCATTTCGAAGACAAATATCAAGTATGAAAGCGCTCGGGTGAGTATTTATCGAATAAACTGAGAATAATGTTCGGAGCGCATCGCTTGCTCGGCCGCTCGAACGAATCGTTCGCGCGCCGAGGCGCGTCGTATCGCCCTGCGAAGGAGCTCGAGCGAAATTTTTCTAAGTCCAACCGCCAAGAGTAAACTTTTCTCCCCGAGCTCCCGCACGACTTTAATCGTTATATCCACGCACGATACCGCTTGTCATCAATATTTCTCGAGTTTCAAAGCTCTCGGACGCGTATTGCTCCAGTTTTTGTGAAATATTGCTCCGACCGCCAAGAGTAAACTTATCTTTCCGGCTTACTCGGACAATTATAAATATTAGATCATCGTGTGGTAAAGCATTTGGAAGACAAATATCAAGTATGAAAGCGCTCGGGTGAGTATTTATCGAATAAACTGAGAATAATGTTCGGAGCGCATCGCTTGCTCGGCCGCTCGAACGAATCGTTTGCGCGCCGAGGCGCGTCGTATCGCCGTGCGAAGGAGCTCGAGCGAAATTTTTCTAAGTCCAACCGCCAAGAGTAAACTTTTCTCCCCGAGCTCTCGCACGAGTTTAATCGTTATATCCACGCACGATACCGCTTGTCATCAATATTTCTCGAGTTTCAATGCTCTCGGACGCGTATTGCTCGAGTTTTTGAGAAATATTGCTCCGACCGCCAAGAGTAAACTTATCTTTCCGGTTGACTCGGACAATTATAAATATTAGATCATCGTGTGGTAAAGCATTTCGAAGACAAATATCAAGTATGAAAGCGCTCGGGTGAGTATTTATCGAATAAACTGAGAATAATGTTCGGAGCGCATCGCTTGCTCGGCCGCTCGAACGAATCGTTCGCGCGCCGAGGCGCGTCGTATCGCCCTGCGAAGGAGCTCGAGCGAAATTTTTCTAAGTCCAACCGCCAAGAGTAAACTTTTCTCCCCGAGCTCCCGCACGACTTTAATCGTTATATCCACGCACGATACCGCTTGTCATCAATATTTCTCGAGTTTCAAAGCTGTCGGACGCGTATTGCTCCAGTTTTTGTGAAATATTGCTCCGACCGCCAAGAGTAAACTTATCTTTCCGGCTTACTCGGACAATTATAAATATTAGATCATCGTGTGGTAAAGCATTTCGAAGACAAATATCAAGTATGAAAGCGCTCGGGTGAGTATTTATCGAATAAACTGAGAATAATGTTCGGAGCGCATCGCTTGCTCGGCCGCTCGAACGAATCGTTCGCGCGCCGAGGCGCGTCGGATCGCCCTGCGAAGGAGCTCGAGCGAAATTTTTCTAAGTCCAACCGCCAAGAGTAAACTTTTCTCCCCGAGCTCCCGCACGACTTTAATCGTTATATCCACGCACGATACCGCTTGTCATCAATATTTCTCGAGTTTCAAAGCTCTCGGACGCGTATTGCTCCAGTTTTTGTGAAATATTGCTCCGACCGCCAAGAGTAAACTTATCTTTCCGGCTTACTCGGACAATTATAAATATTAGATCATCGTGTGGTAAAGCATTTCGAAGACAAATATCAAGTATGAAAGCGCTCGGGTGAGTATTTATCGAATAAACTGAGAATAATGTTCGGAGCGCATCGCTTGCTCGGCCGCTCGAACGAATCGTTCGCGCGCCGAGGCGCGTCGGATCGCCCTGCGAAGGAGCTCGAGCGAAATTTTTCTAAGTCCAACCGCCAAGAGTAAACTTTTCTCCCCGAGCTCCCGCACGACTTTAATCGTTATATCCACGCACGATACCGCTTGTCATCAATATTTCTCGAGTTTCAATGCTCTCGGACGCGTATTGCTCCAGTTTTTGTGAAATATTGCTCCGACCGCCAAGAGTAAACTTATCTTTCCGGTTGACTCGGACAATTATAAATATTAGATCATCGTGTGGTAAAGCATTTCGAAGACAAATATCAAGTATGAAAGTGTTAGCATGAGTATTTATCGAGTTATTGAGAAATAATTTTCCGAGTTATATTTCGACGTGTACTAATCGTGTTCTATCGGTCGTGCGGGTAAACGGCGGGAGTCAGTTTTGGTCTGTACTGTTAGCTAGATCGTCCCCGGATATGTTTGCGATGCGCGTGTTTGGATTAACGAGTTTCCCTCTGTCCCTACCTTTTTTTTCGTTCAAACCATGTCTGTGGATTTGTGCGGATATTGAGATGCCGGTTTTGGGCCATTTAATTGTCAATAAAACAACATGTAATTGTTTGAAATAATACACTATGTTCATATTGTATTATTCGTATCTTATTAATAAAATAAAAAATTTATATTTTAATTTTTTACTTTTAAATCACATGTATTATTTTCAGGTGGCATTCGTATGGGATAATTGGTTATTTCAGCTACATTGTTCTAATAATATAAGGAATATGCTGCTAGAACTCCGGCAATACGCTGCTAGAAGATGAAGCAGTACGGCGCTACAACATGAAGGTATACGCCGCTGGAACTCTGGAAATGGGCCGCTGTAACTGAAAGCAGTACGCTGCTGTAAATAAGGCAATACGCCGCTGTAAATAAGGCAATACGCCGCTGTAAATAGAGGCAATACGCCGCTGTAAGTAGAAGCAACACGCCGCTGTAAATAAGGCAATACGCCGCTGTAAATAAGGCAACACGCCGCTGTAAATAAGGCAATACGCCGCTGTAAATAAGGCAATACGCCGCTGTAAATAGAGGCAATACGCCGCTGTGAATAAGGCAATACGCCGCTGTAAGTAGAAGCAACACGCCGCTGTGAATAAGGCAATACGCCGCTGTAAATAGAGGCAATACGCCGCTGTGAATAAGGCAATAC
>NW_027469115.1:877500-885000 GCF_051020765.1 Lasioglossum baleicum
TATCACTCACGCAGGAGCTCCCTCGATTCAATTATTTCTCTGTACTACACTTCTAGCTGCAAGCGGCATCCGTTGCCCTACCGTTTGCGGTAGGGATTGGGTAGCTCACGACAAGCAACTTTATGGGTAAACGCCGTGTAGTTTAACGTTTACTCGGAGAGCCGCGGTGATTGCAGAATTATCACTCACGCAGGAGCTCCCTCGTTCTATGGCAGAGCCACGGTGATCACATAGGACTCACTCTCGTAAGAACTCTCTCTTATACTTGAGCCACGGTGATCGCATAGGACTCACTCACGTAGGAGCTCTCTCTTTCTGCCAGAGCCACGGTGATCACATAGGACTCACTCACGTAAGAGCTCACTTTCTACCAGAGCCCCGTTGGTCACCCGAGGGTTTCCAGGTCCTACCGCGTGGAGGGGGGGTTGGCGCACCAGGGAATAGAACCCTGGACCTTCTAAGACCCAGTAGATAGGGACATTAGTGTAAACCCGGCCACCTCGAAGGCAGCATCGGGTACGCTTCCTCGCCGTACAGGCATACGCAGCAGATAACACTTAGTGCTATCTGCTTTAGCGATGCTCCGAAGAGCAACACCACTGCGAAGGGTAAGTCCGTAGATGACATGGACTGAACTTGGAAAAACCCCCCTCTCACCATTTCTGGATCATCAATAGGGTAGACCGTTCCATACGGAAAGTAACTCGCTTGGCCGTCCCCAGGTCAGCATGGTAACCGACGCAGGGACGTTTCCAGCGGGGGCCACGAGGAGGCGGAGTTACCAGCTTAACGCTCAGTCTCTAGCAGGTTGGGCGCGGTTTTCAGGCCGTTTCGCCGGTTACACCCTACGATCACAATACCCGGTTGTTGGGGTATCGCCTGCGAGGATCGTCAGGGTGGGTTTGAAAGTAGTGGACTCAAGTTACTTCATTATTACCAAAGTCTGTGCGACTAAGGCATTTTTCTATGGCGTACTTGTACGCTGGACAATTTTTGTCTCTAAGGCCGTGATTGGCCGGCTTTCCCGCTCTCTTGCAGTTAATGCAAGTGGGTTTCTCTTTAATTGTCGGGCAGTCCTTATAGACGTGCCCGTCTTTGCCACAGTGCCCGCATGTGTCAATCTTTGCCTTGCAGTGCTTTGAGACGTGCCCAAATGCTTGGCATTTGAAGCATCGACTCGCCGCTATATAATCTCTAACGCCGTGGGCGTTGAATCCTATGAAGACCCGGTTCCTGCTCAACAGGATCTTCCGGGTCTTTGGGGACGTCTCTGCCACCCAGTTGGTGGTTTCCTGGTCTCTTTTGCCAGTTTTGAAGAGGAGTTTAAACTCCCCTTCTAAATTTTCCTCTGAGTCCTGCTCGAGGTTCTGATTTCTTATTGCTTTCAGGAGTTCCTCCTCTGCCGTGTCAGAGGGGACTCCAAATATTATTATTTTCGGTCTCCTCCTAGGGAGGGGACCGATCTCTACTTTTTCCCTTAATGCCTTGTTTTTGAGGACTTGCTCAAGGTCCTCTTTTCTTTCGGTCTCTATGAGAATTCCGGAATTCGCAAGTTTCCTCACGTTCCGGATTCTTATTTTCTGTTCTGTCGGGTTTATGAACTCCGACAGAATCTTTTTTGTCTCGTCGCTATTCGAGATCTCACTACCCTTTGCAGGGTAGATTGCCGCTATCGGTTTAGACTGCTGTATAGCAGTTTTCTTTGCCACTTGCCTTGTTCTCTTGTTGGACTTTATTATGTCCGAGTACAGTAGTGGCTTGGGGGCCGGAGCCTCCTTGACACCACTGCGTTTCTCGGACATAAGGCTGTCCAACTTTGCGGAGAGCTGATTCAGCTTCTCTTCCAGTGGTTTCTCTTTTTGTAGCTCTTCGAGCTTGTCTCGAAGTTCCTTGTTTTGTCGAGTTAACTCGGCCCTCATTTCTAGGAAAATTTCCTCTTCATTTTTAAAACTATCTCTTAACTCTTCGAGAATAGTTATTGACCTGGCGCGCTGCGCCGTCGGCATTGCCACTGCCTGGAGAAGTGTCTCTAGCTTTTGAAGCGGGGTTTGGATAAGCTGCCCCTCTAATATTGGTAGTCTCTCTAGTTTAACGGTGACGGGTCTTATAGCCCCGTCATCCGATTGTGTTTGTTCCTTTGGGAACTTGCTCGGTATTGACTCGATTGAGGAGTCCGAGTCACTGAAGCATACTGCTTCACTTACAACTTTCCTTTTCCCTTTTTTCCTTTTAGTGCCGCTCCGGGGTCCCAATCCGGATTTCATTGCTGCCTTGACCAATGTTCTCAAATCAGTGTTTGAGGATACGTCTGAGTTGTAGTAGTCGTCGTAGTCGTATTCGTAGTCGCTAATTCCGGACAGAGAGTCTGAGTCCGTATATGTCCCTTTCACATATGATTTTGTTTCTTCCATTTGTTTGCTTTTAGTTGTCTTTTTTGGTTTCTCTTTCGTTTCTTTATTGGCCTCTGCTATAGCCTTTTCTCCAACTCTATTCTCCTTCTTTTCTCCCTTCTTCGTCTTGTTTTTGTTGTTTTTTGTTTTGGTTTGTTTATTATCTTGTTCCATGTTATTCCCACGAGTTGGGACGAAAAACAGTCACTCCCCGGGTGACGCCCTTTCCAGGGAGAAGGCTTATACAACAGGGTTCGCCTTAGTCCTGAGGTTTAGCCACTAGGCGATCAGTGCTCCCACCGATCATCGACGTTCGTGCAGGGAACGTCGACCCTCTTTCACCGCGGTCTCCGGCTTAGAGGTCGGGATTTGTTGAGGGGTTTTTCTCCCCGCGGTCCGACACACAATTAAGGTAAGACCCTCGGTCTCACTCCCGTGACGTACCACCGGGTTACGCTCCGGTGGGTCGTTGCCACGGCGAGGAGTTTTCCGATTTTGCGAGTGCCACGGTGATCGCAAGCGATCACTCACGTAAGAGCACTTCCAACCAGAGCCCCGTTCGTCACCCGAGGGTGTCCAGGTCCTACCACTTGGAGGAGGGGTTGGCGCACCAGGGAATAAAACCCTGGACCTTCTAGGACCCAGTAGATAGGGACAGAGGGAATCTCGTTAATCCATTCATGCGCGTCACTAATTAGATGACGAGGCATTTGGCTACCTTAAGAGAGTCATAGTTACTCCCGCCGTTTACCCGCGCTTTTTTGAATTTCTTCACGTTGACATTCAGAGCACTGGGCAGAAATCACATTGCGTCAACACCCGTGGGGGCCATCGCAATGCTTTGTTTTAATTAGACAGTCGGATTCCCCTAGTCCGTGCCAGTTCTGAGCTGAGCGTTGAATGGCGGCCGAAGAGGACGATCGTTCTAGACGAAAGCCTCGCAGCAAGGAAGATCCGCGGGAGGCCAAGGCACGGGACCGAGCTCGGATTCCCATCAATGTGTTCACCTCGCCCAGGCCCGGCACGTCAGCCAGACCCGCTTCCCGACCAAGCCCGACACGCCCCGCTCCTCAGAGCCAATCCTTATTCCGAAGTTACGGATCCAATTTGCCGACTTCCCTTACCTACATTAATCTATCGACTAGAGGCTCTTTACCTTGGAGACCTGCTGCGGATATGGGTACGAACCGGCGCGACACCTCCACGTGGCCCTCTCCTGGATTTTCAAGGTCCGAGGGGAAGATCCGGACACCGCCGCAACTGCGGTGCTCTTCGCGTTCCAAACCCTATCTCCCTGCTAGAGGTTTCCAGGGAACTCGAACGCTTATACAGAAAAGAAAACTCTCCCCGGATCTCCCGACGGCGTCTCCAGGTCATTTTGGGTTACCCCGACGAACACTCTTACGAGGGCCCGATTGGTAAGCGGTTCCGCTGCCGGGTTCCGGAATAGAAACCGGATTCCCTTTCGCCCGATGGGTGTGTGTTTATCATTTAATGATATTTTGCTCTCTCTTAGGACACCTCATCTACATAGGATTTCTCTTAGGGCTTAGGATCGACTGACTCGTGTGCAACGGCTGTTCACACGAAACCCTTCTCCACGTCAGTCCTCCAGGGCCTCGCTGGAGTATTTGCTACTACCACCAAGATCTGCACCGACGGCGGCTCCAGGCAGGCTCACGCCCAGACCCTTCTGCGCACACCGCCGCGACCCTCCTACTCGTCAGAGCTTCATGGAAGACGCGCCTTTAAAAAAAGCTAACGTCAACCTCACTTGCCGCTGACGGCGGAGTATAGGCGCGACGCTTCAGCGCCATCCATTTTCAGGGCTAGTTGCTTCGGCAGGTGAGTTGTTACACACTCCTTAGCGGATTCCGACTTCCATGGCCACCGTCCTGCTGTCTTAAGCAACCAACGCCTTTCATGGTATCCCATAAGCGTCGACTTAGGCGCCTTAACTCTGCGTTTGGTTCATCCCACAGCGCCAGTTCTGCTTACCAAAATTGGCCCACTTGGCACTCTGATCCAATATAATCTCGTGGCTTCATTGATCCAAGCAAGCCAGAGATCTCACCCATTTAAAGTTTGAGAATAGGTTGAGGTCGTTTCGGCCCCAAGGCCTCTAATCATTCGCTTTACCAGATGAGACTCGCACACGTTCATCAAAAGAGAACGAGCGAGTGCCAGCTATCCTGAGGGAAACTTCGGAGGGAACCAGCTACTAGATGGTTCGATTAGTCTTTCGCCCCTATACCCAGTTCCGACGATCGATTTGCACGTCAGAATCGCTACGGACCTCCATCAGGGTTTCCCCTGACTTCGTCCTGACCAGGCATAGTTCACCATCTTTCGGGTCCCAACGTGTACGCTCTGGGTGCGCCTCTTCTCGCAATGAGAACGAGACGCCCCGGGAGTGCGAGGCCGCATCGTGACGCGGCCCATCCTCCCTTGATCGACGCTAAGGTACGATCTTCACTTTCATTGCGCCTTTAGGTTTACATGTCCCAATGACTCGCGCACATGTTAGACTCCTTGGTCCGTGTTTCAAGACGGGTCCTGAGAGTACCCAAAGCAGTAGCGTCGCTGACCGGTAATTCAAAGCTTGGCCAGTCCGAGGACACCGCCTGCTAACAGCTGGTTAGGCCCGGAGCCGGCGCTAGGTCCGTACCATCCGGGTGACAAACTAACCGAGCTTGCGGCGGGCCTGACGCACACACATTCGAAAATGGATTGGTTGCGGCCCGATACCGTCAGAGTACCGTCACGCAGCCGGCCAGGCGATCGAGCGTCTGCCGTGTGCGCACGAAGGCGACACGACAGGCAACAACTCGAGCCGTAGACCGACACGCAACGGGTCGCGACGTTCTACTAAGGGAGAAGTGCACGACTACGCGACCGGAACATTTGCCGAAGATGGTGTACCCTCGCACTGGAACCACCGAAGTGGCCCATTACGGGCTATCTGCGCACCAACGGAAGCCAGCCTCGTCGACGATGAATCTCCCCATTCGATCTTTTGGGTTTCTCAGGTTTACCCCTGAACGGTTTCACGTACTCTTGAACTCTCTCTTCAAAGTTCTTTTCAACTTTCCCTCACGGTACTTGTTCGCTATCGGTCTCGTGGTCATATTTAGCCTTAGATGGAGTTTACCACCCACTTAGGGCTGCACTCTCAAGCAACCCGACTCTAAGGAGAGGTCCTCCCGAAACGCGTACCAGTCGCTACGGGCCTGGCACCCTCTACGGGTAAATGGCCCCATTCAAGATGGACTTGGACGCGGTTCGACGTCTCGGGATAAATTGACCCTCCTGAACACTACATTTCCCAACGGCAGAACCGCGGGATTCAGTGCTGGGCTAATTCCTGTTCGCTCGCCGCTACTAAGGAAATCCTTGTTAGTTTCTTTTCCTCCGCTTAGTAATATGCTTAAATTCAGCGGGTAATCTCGCCTACTCTGAGGTCGTCGTACGTGATACAAAATTTTGTGTGTTTCGGCCGAAAGAGCGTAAAAGTAGTACTCGCGAAAACGTACAAAGCACAAAAAAAAAAGAAAAAAAAAGAAAACGAAACAACACTACACGACAGAAGAGAGAAAAAGGTAAACAAAAAACCGATATATGCCTTATGCGCCACACCAAAGTGTCAATATAATTCTTTCTTCATCTCTCGTCGATCGGAAACTCTCGCTAGACGATCTGGCCGGTTAACTTTAACGTCCGTCGAAAAGAACTTTCGGGGACTGGACGACCGACAGATCGCGCGGTTCCGCACGAATCGACAATGAAGAAAAGAAAAGACATGGGGCGACCGACATAAAGGTTCTCATCATTGGATATACCTTTTCTCTCTCCGCGGTGCTGTTCCGTGCGTGAACACACAAGTGTGTCTTTTGCGTCGTGTGACAATCAAGTTCGAAATAAGCCTCGCCAATAGAGGAGTATACATATTATTAAAAAAAAAAAATAATAATACATATAACCCGGTGGGATTTCTTTTTCTCTCTACTTCTATATAATTGAACCAAAAACCACGGGGGTACAGAAACGTTGCGCACGAAACGATTTATCATCGATCAAACGCAAAACCAAATTAGAGACACGAGAGAAAGAGAGTAAGATCTCAAGACGCTCATAGGCCGTCATCAATACGATTCAACGCGAACGTGGCGATGGAATGGCAATCGCACAGATTAGCGAGGACACGTCGACGACGGGGAATAATTCCGACCCGATCAAGTACGACGTGCTCATCCCGCACATTGCTGCGCTTTGCTCCGCTGTCCATCGATCATCAAAGCGTTCGCGATAGAACGAGAGATCTCTTTCGTCTCTTCCCTCGAAGACTCGAAAAGGAATGTGTGTTTGTCGAAATCGCCGGCAACGACGACCCTCCGCCGTATGGCAATTATAACGTAGAGTTAAGAAACTCATCCACGCACAGGCATATTCTCTCCCTGGGGCTTAACATTGCCACACCACACACACTCTGTGTGCCACACAGTATTCTTTCTTTCTTTTATAATTTGTGTGTCCATCTCTGTAGTCTCGCGAGACTCTTGTAAATATACCTCTTTCGTATATACGCATCATTTCAGGCGACGTCGGGAGCGCGTTAAATGTTCATGAGTGGAAACGCTTCTTTCCGCAAGGCGAATCGTTTCGCAGAGAAGGTGAGAGATTTGGAGATCCTCGTCGAAGCGGTGCCTTACGGGCGGTCGTATTTTCAATACGACTCACGACACCGTAAAAACACTCACGCAAGTCCGAACGTAAGAAATACCAATCCCTACTTCGCCTCTCGTGGAAACTAGATATATATATATTTGTATGTGTTTATAAGACGCAATGCAAAAATTGGCAATTTTCACAGAACCGCGACAAACGCCGACGAAACGCCCATCATTCGCTCGTACGTAGCATCTTTGCAACCCGACTCCGAAACGCTCTTTGGCGCCCTCCAAAAATATATTTGGAGAGGTAAGCGACGGCGGGGACTTACAAGAGCAACGCAAGCAGTTTATGGTTACGTAAACGACCCTCAGCCAGGCGTGGTCCAGGAATTGTATCCGTGGACCGCAATGTGCGTTCGAAATGTCGATGTTCATGTGTC
>NW_027469115.1:890000-895000 GCF_051020765.1 Lasioglossum baleicum
CTCCGAAAGCCAACCTCATTTTATTTACTTTTCGTTTCTCTGCAAACAAGAAGTTTGACTTCTTTCTAGTTTTAGTTTCTCTCAAACATCTTTCCATAACTATCTCAAACTTTTAGCTCGGATAGAAGAGTTGATGCTCAGTTAGTACGAGTATACACATCAGTGCATACAAGTCACCAACCTCCTCGATGGGAGGCTCGCCACATAAGGGCCATTCGGTCTTAGACACCGACCCGTGGCAATGCTGTGTAGAGAAAAGTTCTAAACGAAGTACGGAACGAAACAGTCGAGACCGAAGTCTCGAGGCGCCGTGAACTGCTTCTCGACCGAGATCGTAGAATAGCCCCAAGCGCGCGCTGAACCGCCCGACTCGCCGAACCGTCGAGTCTCTTAAGGATACCGAACGGCCGGCAAGGACGCCGGCGCCGCGCGGTGAATAGCACGCGCGCTTATGGGTGCAAACCGCCGCGGCAACAGCCCGTCCGGCGGGGCTGTTGGGACTTAGAAAAATTTTTGCATGAAAAATTTTTTTGTACAACACAATAAATATTTATATTTCCAGGATATTTAACACAAAATATTCAACTTTTCATATACTATCTCGGTACTTTGAACATTTTTCAAGTCCAACCGCCAAGAGTAAACTTATCTTTCTATCGTATCTAGACCATTATAAATATTAGATCATTGTATAATAAAGCATTCTAACAATAAATATCAAGTATCAAAGCTCTAGGATGAATATTTATCGAATAAACTCAGAATAATGTTCCGGGCGCATTGCGTGCAACTCCGACCGAAGTGAAATTTTTCTAAGTCCAACCGCCAAGAGTAAACTTTTTTCCTAGCGTTCCCAGACCATTATAAATATTAGATCATTGTATAATAACGCATTCTAACAATAAATATCAAGTATCAAAGCTCTAGGCTGAATATTTATCGAATAAACTCAGAATAATGTTCCAGGCGCATTACGAGCAACTCCGACCGAAGCGAAATTTTTCTAAGTCCAACCGCCAAGAGTAAACTTTTTTCCTAGCGTTCCCAGACCATTATAAATATTAGATCATTGTATAATAACGCATTCTAACAATAAATATCAAGTATCAAAGCTCTAGGATGAATATTTATCGAATAAACTCAGAATAATGTTCCGGGCGCATTGCGAGCAACTCCGACCGAAGCGAAATTTTTCTAAGTCCAACCGCCAAGAGTAAACTTTTTTCCTAGCGTTCCCAGACCATTATAAATATTAGATCATTGTATAATAACGCATTCTAACAATAAATATCAAGTATCAAAGCTTTAGGATGAATATTTATCGAATAAACTCAGAATAATGTTCCGGGCGCATTGCGAGCAACTCCGACCGAGCGAAATTTTTCTAAGTCCAACCGCCAAGAGTAAACTTTTTTCCTAGCGTTCCCAGACCATTATAAATATTAGATCATTGTATAATAACGCATTCTAACAATAAATATCAAGTATCAAAGCTTTAGGATGAATATTTATCGAATAAACTCAGAATAATGTTCCGGGCGCATTGCGAGCAACTCCGACCGAGCGAAATTTTTCTAAGTCCAACCGCCAAGAGTAAACTTTTTTCCTAGCGTTCCCAGACCATTATAAATATTAGATCATTGTATAATAACGCATTCTAACAATAAATATCAAGTATCAAAGCTTTAGGATGAATATTTATCGAATAAACTCAGAATAATGTTCCGGGCGCATTGCGAGCAACTCCGACCGAGCGAAATTTTTCTAAGTCCAACCGCCAAGAGTAAACTTTTTTCCTAGCGTTCCCAGACCATTATAAATATTAGATCATTGTATAATAACGCATTCTAACAATAAATATCAAGTATCAAAGCTTTAGGATGAATATTTATCGAATAAACTCAGAATAATGTTCCGGGCGCATTGCGAGCAACTCCGACCGAGCGAAATTTTTCTAAGTCCAACCGCCAAGAGTAAACTTTTTTCCTAGCGTTCCCAGACCATTATAAATATTAGATCATTGTATAATAACGCATTCTAACAATAAATATCAAGTATCAAAGCTTTAGGATGAATATTTATCGAATAAACTCAGAATAATGTTCCGGGCGCATTGCGAGCAACTCCGACCGAGCGAAATTTTTCTAAGTCCAACCGCCAAGAGTAAACTTTTTTCCTAGCGTTCCCAGACCATTATAAATATTAGATCATTGTATAATAACGCATTCTAACAATAAATATCAAGTATCAAAGCTCTAGGATGAATATTTATCGAATAAACTCAGAATAATGTTCCGGGCGCATTGCGAGCAACTCCGACCGAAGCGAAATTTTTCTAAGTCCAACCGCCAAGAGTAAACTTTTTTCCTAGCGTTCCCAGACCATTATAAATATTAGATCATTGTATAATAACGCATTCTAACAATAAATATCAAGTATCAAAGCTTTAGGATGAATATTTATCGAATAAACTCAGAATAATGTTCCGGGCGCATTGCGAGCAACTCCGACCGAGCGAAATTTTTCTAAGTCCAACCGCCAAGAGTAAACTTTTTTCCTAGCGTTCCCAGACCATTATAAATATTAGATCATTGTATAATAACGCATTCTAACAATAAATATCAAGTATCAAAGCTTTAGGATGAATATTCATCGAATAAACTCAGAATAATGTTCCGGGCGCATTGCGAGCAACTCCGACCGAGCGAAATTTTTCTAAGTCCAACCGCCAAGAGTAAACTTTTTTCCTAGCGTTCCCAGACCATTATAAATATTAGATCATTGTATAACAACGCATTCTAACAATAAATATCAAGTATCAAAGCTCTAGGATGAATATTTATCGAATAAACTCAGAATAATGTTCCGGGCGCATTGCGAGCAACTCCGACCGAGCGAAATTTTTCTAAGTCCAACCGCCAAGAGTAAACTTTTCTCCCCGAGCTCCCGCACGACTTTAATCGTTATATCCACGCACGATACCGCTTGTCATCAATATTTCTCGAGTTTCAAAGCTCTCGGACGCGTATTGCTCCAGTTTTTGTGAAATATTGCTCCGACCGCCAAGAGTAAACTTATCTTTCCGGCTTACTCGGACAATTATAAATATTAGATCATCGTGTGGTAAAGCATTTTGAAGACAAATATCAAGTATGAAAGCGCTCGGATGAGTATTTATCGAATAAACTGAGAATAATGTTCGGAGCGCATCGCTTGCTCGGCCGCTCGAACGAATCGTTCGCGCGCCGAGGCGCGTCGTATCGCCGTGCGAAGGAGCTCGAGCGAAATTTTTCTAAGTCCAACCGCCAAGAGTAAACTTTTCTCCCCGAGCTCCCGCACGACTTTAATCGTTATATCCACGCACGATACCGCTTGTCATCAATATTTCTCGAGTTTCAAAGCTCTCGGACGCGTATTGCTCCAGTTTTTGTGAAATATTGCTCCGACCGCCAAGAGTAAACTTATCTTTCCGGCTTACTCGGACAATTATAAATATTAGATCATCGTGTGGTAAAGCATTTCGAAGACAAATATCAAGTATGAAAGCGCTCGGATGAGTATTTATCGAATAAACTGAGAATAATGTTCGGAGCGCATCGCTTGCTCGGCCGCTCGAACGAATCGTTCGCGCGCCGAGGCGCGTCGGATCGCCGTGCGAAGGAGCTCGAGCGAAATTTTTCTAAGTCCAACCGCCAAGAGTAAACTTTTCTCCCCGAGCTCCCGCACGACTTTAATCGTTATATCCACGCACGATACCGCTTGTCATCAATATTTCTCGAGTTTCAAAGCTCTCGGACGCGTATTGCTCCAGTTTTTGAGAAATATTGCTCCGACCGCCAAGAGTAAACTTATCTTTCCGGTTGACTCGGACAATTATAAATATTAGATCATCGTGTGGTAAAGCATTTCGAAGACAAATATCAAGTATGAAAGTGTTAGCATGCGTATTTATCGAGTTATTGAGAAATAATTTTCCGAGTTATATTTCGACGTGTACTAATCGTGTTCTATCGGTCGTGCGGGTAAACGGCGGGAGTCAGTTTTGGTCTGTACTGTTAGCTAGATCGTCCCCGGATATGTTTGCGATGCGCGTGTTTGGATTAACGAGTTTCCCTCTGTCCCTACCTTTTTTTTCGTTCAAACCATGTCTGTGGATTTGTGCGGATATTGAGATGCCGGTTTTGGGCCATTTAATTGTCAATAAAACAACATGTAATTGTTTGAAATAATACACTATGTTCATATTGTATTATTCGTATCTTATTAATAAAATAAAAAATTTATATTTTAATTTTTTACTTTTAAATCACATGTATTATTTTCAGGTGGCATTCGTATGGGATAATTGGTTATTTCAGCTACATTGTTCTAATAATATAAGGAATATGCTGCTAGAACTCCGGCAATACGCTGCTAGAAGATGAAGCAGTACGGCGCTACAACATGAAGGTATACGCCGCTGGAACTCTGGAAATGGGCCGCTGTAACTGAAAGCAGTACGCTGCTGTAAATAAGGCAATACGCCGCTGTAAATAAGGCAATACGCCGCTGTAAATAGAGGCAATACGCCGCTGTAAGTAGAAGCAACACGCCGCTGTAAATAAGGCAATACGCCGCTGTAAATAAGGCAACACGCCGCTGTAAATAAGGCAATACGCCGCTGTAAATAAGGCAATACGCCGCTGTAAATAGAGGCAATACGCCGCTGTGAATAAGGCAATACGCCGCTGTAAGTAGAAGCAACACGCCGCTGTGAATAAGGCAATACGCCGCTGTAAATAGAGGCAATACGCCGCTGTGAATAAGGCAATACGCCGCTGTAAGCAGAAGCAACACGCCGCTGTGAATAAGGCAATACGCCGCTGTAAATAGAGGCAATACGCCGCTGTGAATAAGGCAATACGCCGCTGTGAATAGAAGCAATACGCCGCTGTGAATAAGGCAATACGCCGCTGCAGACGAAAGCAATACGCCGCCGGAACTGAAAGCAATACGCCGCT
>NW_027469115.1:900000-905000 GCF_051020765.1 Lasioglossum baleicum
CTGGTCGTATGACCATTATCACGCCGGAGTGTGCTAAGCACACTCTGAACTTGGAGTTTCTTCGCCTGGAGTTTGTATACGGTACCCCAGGGCTCCTCGTTCCCGTGCGACGTTACGAACTTCTGCCAGCTCTTGAGCTTCGCCTTCTTCACCTCCCTGCTGTACTCACGCACCGAAGAGCGGTAGGCCAGCTTCTTCTGGGGGCGAGCGAGCTCGTCTCTTTCTTGCTGGAAGGCACGTCTCCGCTGGTATGCGGCCTTCTTGAGCTCCGTGAGCTCTTTCGTCCACCACGGGTTGGACTTCCTAAACTTACGTTTACGTGGCATCGACGCTGTGCAGGCATCAGTTATGATGTCTGCAAGCGTTTCTGCCATTTTCTCGACCCCTTCCGCCGACTCCAGTTCGAGGGGCGCCAGTCTCGTTCGGGAGAGATCGGCTAAGCGCTCCTCGAACTTCTCCCAGTTGGCTTTCTTCGTGTTGAATCTGGTGTTGGCTGCGTTCCGTCCTGCTGATGATGGTGAAGTCTTCTTTGGTGCCCGCAGTCTGATGTCCACGGCTCTGTGGTCGCTCGTTGTCCAGTCGTCCCTGACGTTCCATTCGCGGATGAGTCCGGCCATTGATGGTGACGCCAATGTCACGTCGATGTAGGATGATCCTCCCGGTGTCCAGAAGGTTGGTGGCTGCTTGATGTCGTTCACAACTTCCATGTTGAACGATGCTATGAGTGCTTCCAACTGGGCTCCTCTGTCGTCGGCGGTCTGTGGGCCCCAGAGGGGTGATCGCGCGTTCGCGTCTAACGAAACTAACATTCTCTGCCCCCTCAGCGAACGGAACACCATTTCGAGGTGACTGAGGTGCTTCTCTATCTCGTCGCAGTACTGAAAGTAGCACGATACGACGTAGAACGAGCAGCCGGGTGCCAGCACTTCTGCACACGCGCAGTGGGAGTTGCTGAGCTGCGAGACGAATACTACGTCGAAGTGAGGGTTACAAACGGCTACGGCAGCCCACGGAGTTTGTGTTTGGTCGGCCACGATCCTCACTCCGGTTCCTAAGCTACAAATAGTGCTGCTCGCGCCCTGCTTCCTGACGTACATTTCCTGCAATAACAGGACGTCAAGTCGCTTTTCGGCTACAAGCTGACGCACTTCGCCGCTGACTACATCTGAACGTCGCATGTTCAGTTGCATTATCCTAATTCCCGTGTACGCATTCGCGGTCGCGGGCTCCGAGAGCCTTTCTCCTTGTTGTACGTTCGAGTGGGTAGTGGGGACGCTGGTCGAGAGCGGAGACGAAGCGCTTGCGGGCACAGAGGCCCTGGTCGACGCGGGCACGGACGCGGTTTCGCACGCAATCGCGGGACTGTTCGCGGAGCTAATCGCGGAGCTAATTCCCGATTCCCTTCCCGGGTGGTTTTGGACGGCCTGAAGACCGGAACCTCGTTGGGTCTGCACCATCGTCGGCGCGGAGAGGGAGGAAGCGCGGTGATGAGAATTCGCGAGGGAGGCGGCCGCAGTCGTCGATCGCGTTACGCGGGGGCTCCGCGTCTCGACTGATGGTGCGACCGTGTGTGTCCCACGTTGTCCTCCGACCTCTGACGGGCGAAGTGTTGCCGGCCGAAGTCTTCTCACCGCTTCCATGTTAGTCTCCCCCGGCCCAGCTCCCACCCGGAGATCCGAATGGGGAGCGAGTTTACCTCCGGAGTATTTTGAGCTTGAGGAGACCATCATGTTTGTAAATTTTTAGCGCGGCTGGTTTGGTAGACCCCCAGTGCCCGGGTCAGCTGGAAAAGTGAAGGAGTATAGGTTAGTGCACGGAGGGATCCTCCTGTCGGAGCGACTAGTTGTAATTGTTCTCTGTAATTTTGGCCTCTGCCTGACTCTCGATGGAGCTCGAAACCGCGGTCACAGTGTGACTCTCGCAGGAGTTCCGGGCCTCGGTCGGCAGCGGCTCGTTTCCGACAGGGTGCTAGCACGTCGGGTGGGACGGCCCAGCGGCTAGGGAAATGGGAGACAAGTACTTATAGTGGTTGTCTCCTCCACTTTTAAGTGCTCCGTTGGAGCGTCACCTCGGCGTCCACCTCTATATAATTTTAGTGACAACGGCGCCTCCGCTTGCATGTTTATCGGCTATCTTCCGGCGGCGTGTTGCTTCCCCCGGTTTTATCGAGTCCCCAGCGGCGTATTGCTTTTGGGTGACCCGATTTTTCTAAGTCCCAGCAGCGTATTGCTTCTGGGATTGTCTTTTCGAGTTGGCGGCGTGTTGCCACTGACTCTGCAGGCTCATTGGGGAGAACATCGCCCCGTCGGATCTTTTTTGCCGCCCTGCACATTGCTGGACATACAACATGCAAATCTGCAAAAGTGCTCAAAGCAAAATAGGAATCAATAAGTACCAGCGGCGTGTTGCCTCTATAGTACTCATCGATTCCTCTAAGTGCTGGAGGCGTATTGCCTCCAGCACTTGCTTACTAGATTACTAGACGGGTGTCGTAGTTCCCGTCTATTTCGACTCATGTCTTTCGCTCCTATTCGCAAGTTCTGAATGCCCTCTTCATTCGACTGCGAGTTCCTCCGACGTTTAGCTCAATTCCCTCCGTCGGAGGCTTTGTAGCTGCTTCTAGACTACATTATTCATGCAAGCGGTTACACGCCCCCATTAAAACGTGTCTTTGCCGTCGCGTGCCTTCCTCACGCGCCGGCTAGGCGTCGCCCTTCCAGCACATGCCTGTTTCACATGCTGGCGGCGCGGTGCGCTCATATCATTACGCACCGCTTGTCACTCCTCTACCCTCATCTTGGCTCGTGGCATTTGCCGCGTGGCTCGGGGTGTAGGCTCCGGTGGGACTACCGGAGGCTTCGCTCACTTAGGAGTTTCTCCCGTGGTGTACGACCGGGTTACGCTCCGGTCCTTCGACACCACGGCGAGGATTTCTCCGATTCAAAGCGAGCCACGGTGATCGCATAGGACTCACTCACGTAGGAGCTCTTTCTTATATTAGAGCCACGGTGGCCTCATAGGACTCACTCACGTAGGAGCTCTTTCTTATATTAGAGCCACGGTGATCTCATAGGACCCACTCACGTAGGAGCTCTTTCTTATATTAGAGCCACGGTGATCTCATAGGACCCACTCACGTAGGAGCTCTTTCTTATATTAGAGCCACGGTGGTCTCATAGGACTCACTCACGTGGGAGCTCTTTCTTATATTAGAGCCACGGTGGCCTCATAGGACTCACTCACGTAGGAGCTCTCTCTTATATTAGAGTCACGGTGATCGCATAGGACTCACTCACGTAGGAACTCTTTCTTATACTAGAGCCACGGTGATCGCATAGGACTCACTCACGTAAGAGCTCATTTTACCAGAGCCCCGTTGGTCACCCGAGGGTGTCCAGGTCCTACCACTTGGAGGAGGGGTTGGCGCACCAGGGAATAAAACCCTGGACCTTCTAGGACCCAGTAGATAGGGACATTTATTGTGCATCCGGCCACCTCGAAGGTAGCATCGGATATGCTTCCTCGCCGTTAAGGCATACGCATAGCATAAATTTTACATCTAAGTTTAGCGAGGCGGCTCCACTGTTCAAGTAGAACGGGCGATGGAAAAACCCAGCAGTGCCACCGAGACGTATGCAGTGGACGAGTTCTTTGGCCGCGTGCGTTTGTGGGAGGATATGGTATTCCTCGCCCAAGCGCCGCGCTCACGGGGAACCACGGGAAGGCGAACTCGCTGCGTGCCGCTTGCACGCACACCCGACCCTTTCGGGCGATGGAGATGGGGAGGGGAGGTGAGAGAAGGTTGAGAAGGCCACATGCTTCGACGGGATAGTCTGGCATTGCCTGGTGAGTTGAAATAGGTGGGACGTTCACCTTGTCATTTCATATCTCTTTAGTTACTTGTTTCTCTGTACCACACTCTTTTGCTGCATGCGGCATCCGTTGCCCTGCCATCAGCGGCAGGGATTGGGTAGCTCACGACATGTAGCTTTATGGGTAAACGCCGTGTAGCTTAACGTTTACCCGGAGAGCCGCGGTGATTTCGGAGTTATCACTCACGCAGGAGCTCCCTCGTTCTATGACAGAGCCACGGTGATCACATAGGACTCACTCACGTAAGAGCTCTCTCTAGCAGGTCGGGCGCGGCGTTTAGGCCGTTTCGCCCATTACAACCCTACGATCACGATATCTAGATGTTCAGGTATCGCCTGCGGGGATCGTCAGGGTGAGCTGTGTTTAGGGAATCTCTCTGAAGAGTAATTTCTCTTTAATATCTTTATAGTTTCTCTGTACCACACTCCATTGCTGCAAGCGGCATCCGTTGCCCTACCGTTGGCGGTAGGGATTGGATAGCTCACGACAAGCAGCTTTATGGGTAAACGCCGTGTAGCTTAACGTTTACCCGGAGAGCCGCGGTGATTGTAGAATTATCACTCACGCAGGAGCTCCCTCGATTCAATTATTTCTCTGTACTACACTTCTAGCTGCAAGCGGCATCCGTTGCCCTACCGTTGGCGGTAGGGATTGGGTAGCTCACGACAAGCAACTTTATGGGTAAACGCCGTGTAGTTTAACGTTTACTCGGAGAGCCGCGGTGATTGCAGAATTATCACTCACGCAGGAGCTCCCTCGTTCTATAACAGAGCCACGGTGATCGCATAGGACTCACTCTCGTAAGAACTCTCTCTTATACTTGAGCCACGGTGATCGCATAGGACTCACTCACGTAAGAGCTCTCTCTTTCTGCCAGAGCCACGGTGATCACATAGGACTCACTCACGTAAGAGCTCACTTTCTACCAGAGCCCCGTTGGTCACCCGAGGGTTTCCAGGTCCTACCGCGTGGAGGGGGGGTTGGCGCACCAGGGAATAGAACCCTGGACCTTCTAAGACCCAGTAGATAGGGACAGAGGGAATCTCGTTAATCCATTCATGCGCGTCACTAATTAGATGACGAGGCATTTGGCTACCTTAAGAGAGTCATAGTTACTCCCGCCGTTT
>NW_027469115.1:907500-910000 GCF_051020765.1 Lasioglossum baleicum
AATGGCCCCATTCAAGATGGACTTGGACGCGGTTCGACGTCTCGGGATAAATTGACCCTCCTGAACACTACATTTCCCAACGGCAGAACCGCGGGATTCAGTGCTGGGCTAATTCCTGTTCGCTCGCCGCTACTAAGGAAATCCTTGTTAGTTTCTTTTCCTCCGCTTAGTAATATGCTTAAATTCAGCGGGTAATCTCGCCTACTCTGAGGTCGTCGTACGTGATACAAAATTTTGTGTGTTTCGGCCGAAAGAGCGTAAAAGTAGTACTCGCGAAAACGTACAAAGCACAAAAAAAAAAGAAAAAAAAAGAAAACGAAACAACACTACACGACAGAAGAGAGAAAAAGGTAAACAAAAAACCGATATATGCCTTATGCGCCACACCAAAGTGTCAATATAATTCTTTCTTCATCTCTCGTCGATCGGAAACTCTCGCTAGACGATCTGGCCGGTTAACTTTAACGTCCGTCGAAAAGAACTTTCGGGGACTGGACGACCGACAGATCGCGCGGTTCCGCACGAATCGACAATGAAGAAAAGAAAAGACATGGGGCGACCGACATAAAGGTTCTCATCATTGGATATACCTTTTCTCTCTCCGCGGTGCTGTTCCGTGCGTGAACACACAAGTGTGTCTTTTGCGTCGTGTGACAATCAAGTTCGAAATAAGCCTCGCCAATAGAGGAGTATACATATTATTAAAAAAAAAAAATAATAATACATATAACCCGGTGGGATTTCTTTTTCTCTCTACTTCTATATAATTGAACCAAAAACCACGGGGGTACAGAAACGTTGCGCACGAAACGATTTATCATCGATCAAACGCAAAACCAAATTAGAGACACGAGAGAAAGAGAGTAAGATCTCAAGACGCTCATAGGCCGTCATCAATACGATTCAACGCGAACGTGGCGATGGAATGGCAATCGCACAGATTAGCGAGGACACGTCGACGACGGGGAATAATTCCGACCCGATCAAGTACGACGTGCTCATCCCGCACATTGCTGCGCTTTGCTCCGCTGTCCATCGATCATCAAAGCGTTCGCGATAGAACGAGAGATCTCTTTCGTCTCTTCCCTCGAAGACTCGAAAAGGAATGTGTGTTTGTCGAAATCGCCGGCAACGACGACCCTCCGCCGTATGGCAATTATAACGTAGAGTTAAGAAACTCATCCACGCACAGGCATATTCTCTCCCTGGGGCTTAACATTGCCACACCACACACACTCTGTGTGCCACACAGTATTCTTTCTTTCTTTTATAATTTGTGTGTCCATCTCTGTAGTCTCGCGAGACTCTTGTAAATATACCTCTTTCGTATATACGCATCATTTCAGGCGACGTCGGGAGCGCGTTAAATGTTCATGAGTGGAAACGCTTCTTTCCGCAAGGCGAATCGTTTCGCAGAGAAGGTGAGAGATTTGGAGATCCTCGTCGAAGCGGTGCCTTACGGGCGGTCGTATTTTCAATACGACTCACGACACCGTAAAAACACTCACGCAAGTCCGAACGTAAGAAATACCAATCCCTACTTCGCCTCTCGTGGAAACTAGATATATATATATTTGTATGTGTTTATAAGACGCAATGCAAAAATTGGCAATTTTCACAGAACCGCGACAAACGCCGACGAAACGCCCATCATTCGCTCGTACGTAGCATCTTTGCAACCCGACTCCGAAACGCTCTTTGGCGCCCTCCAAAAATATATTTGGAGAGGTAAGCGACGGCGGGGACTTACAAGAGCAACGCAAGCAGTTTATGGTTACGTAAACGACCCTCAGCCAGGCGTGGTCCAGGAATTGTATCCGTGGACCGCAATGTGCGTTCGAAATGTCGATGTTCATGTGTCCTGCAGTTCACACGTTGACGCGCAATTAGCTGCGTTCTTCATCGACCCACGAGCCAAGTGATCCACCGTTCAGGGTAATCGTATATATTTTTGATTTACAAATCAATATATGTATATGTCTCTTGTTCTGCGGTTCGTAAGAACGCATTGTACCTGAACGCTCCAACCAGCGCGCGAAGGAGATTCGTTCAGGCGTCGTTTTAAGGACGACACTATCGTCGTCCGTGGAAACGGAAAAAAAAAACCGTCAGATACGCAACACGTATCTGACGGCCGGGCGAACAGTACATTGAAAAACCGTTAACGTGGAAAACGCGGAGATGAATATATTCTCTGAAAACGACGGGGATCGTAGACAACCCGATACTGGATCCAGAGATGTAATAATATTCCTCTCCTCTTCACTTCCATTTCATTTGATGTGAGAACGGAGGACTTCACAGCCGGCTCTGGCAGCGGTCATTCGTCCCAAGCTCTCGCGATGCGCACTATTGGGCCACACGCACGGAGTAGGGTGTCAGACTCACGACTGCTTTAAAAGCGAGCTTCACGAGCCGGTCCACTTCCCGTATAAAACACATTTCCATAAAATGTTGGTGTGTGCTCGAGGTAACGATAAATTCCGATACAAGCGGACTC